>NW_027454886.1:37500-322500 GCF_040206685.1 Ascaphus truei
ATAAACAGGACTTTAAAATCAGTTGCGATTCATAGAAAACCAGTGTGATCTGCCTGGCTTCTATCTAGGTGACGCGAGAGGGTGAGAGGGTGAGAGGCTGGTGTTGCTGTTTAGGGGGCGGGAGAAGAAATCATGGCGCCCTCCTCCCGTGTGAGGCAGGACAGTGATAGCCACGCGCGGACCCCCCGGTTACCTGGCTGCAGGCAGGGCTTGCGGACCCCCGGTTACCTGGCTGCAGGCAGGGCTTGCGGACCCCCCCCGGTTACCTGGCTGCAGGCAGGGCTTGCTGACCCCCCCGGTTACCTGGCTGCAGGCAGGGCTTGCGGACCCCCCCGGTTACCTGGCTGCAGGCAGGGCTTGCGGACCCCCCCCGGTTACCTGGCTGCAGGCAGGGCTTGCTGACCCCCCCGGTTACCTGGCTGCAGGCAGGGCTTGCTGACCCCCCGGTTACGTGGCTGCAGGCAGGGCTTGCGGACCCCCCGGTTACCGGGCTGCAGGCAGGGCTTGCTGACCCCCCGGTTACCTGGCTGCAGGCAGGGCTTGCGGACCCCCCGGTTACCGGGCTGCAGGCAGGGCTTGCGGACCCCTCGGTTACCGGGCTGCAGGCAGGGCTTGCGGACCCCCCGGTTACCTGGCTGCAGGCAGGGCTTGCGGACCCCCCCGGTTACCTGGCTGCAGGCAGGGCGTGCGGACCCCCCGGTTACCTGGCTGCAGGCAGGGCTTGCCCTTGGGCACCCGGTCGGCCCCGCACACGGTGAAGGTGTGAGTGTCGTCGCTCAGCCGCACGGTGACGCCGCGCTCGGGCCGTACGTGCAGCACCCGGCCCTGCATCCACACCAGGCCCACCTCCAGCCCGCCGGCTCCTTTCTCCAGCCAGAAGGAACCGGGCCGCCGCCGCACGCATTCCCTCAGCCGCCCCGCTAACATCTTCACCGGCAGGGAGGTAACCTGGAAGCCGGGCCGCGCTGCAGGCCGATCTCCGGCGGCCGCCATGGTCGCCATGGAGACAGCAAAACTGGCGCGCCTTTTCTGACATTGACAGGGGACCAATCGCGGCTCCTGTACGAGAGCAGCAACCAATCATAGGAGAGGGGGGCTGGGCTGGTGACCCTGCATTAACCCCTTCCAGGCTGTTAGTGTGACAACCCTCTATAAAGACGTGTCTCTGTGTAATAAACCAATGTCAGAACAATACATGGCGCGCCTGTGTTTGTGTTTATTAAGCAGCAGTGTCACATATTCCAACATCTTTTTATAAATGTCAGGGGTCAAGTCTGCACTATGTCTGACCCCCATACAGGGGAAAGTGGTTCTTGGGTGAGCCATACTCCAGCTAACAGTAAACAATAATAATAATGACAACAACAAATATAATAAAGTTAATCTTATACTATATTAGTGAAAGCACTGTATGTTTGCCTGCCTGGATGTCCGGTGTCCCTAGGGGAAATCTCATTGGTCCCTTGGGTCGCCCGCCCCCGTACACCTCTCATTGGCCTGAGGCGGAGTGACGGCCCACACACACACACACACACAACACAGCAGCTCTATACACACACACACACACACACACAACACAGCAGCTCTATACACACACACACACACACACAACACAGCAGCTCTATACACACACACACACACACACAACACAGCAGCTCTATACACACACACACACACACAACACAGCAGCTCTATACACACACACACACACACAACACAGCAGCTCTATACACACACACACACACACACACAACACAGCAGCTCTATACACACACACACACACACACACACAACAAAGCAGCTCTATACACACACACACACACAACAAAGCAGCTCTATACACACACACACACACACACAACACAGCAGCTCTATACACACACACACACACAACACAGCAGCTCTATACACACACACACACACAACACAGCAGCTCTATACACACACACACACAACACAGCAGCTCTATACACACACACACAACACAGCAGCTCTATACACACACACACACAACACAGCAGCTCTATACACACACACACACAACACAGCAGCTCTATACACACACACACACAACACAGCAGCTCTATATACACACACACACACACACACACACACACACACACACACACAACACAGCAGCTCTATACACACACACACACCCTCTGTCCGCCCCCCTCCCCCCCCCCCTCACGTGCGCCATCCTGCACTGGCTCCGGACGGGAAGCGCGGCCCTCCTACCCCAGCCGCTCCCTTACCTCCCCGGCGCTACCACCCACTCAGGTAAGTCACTGTGCGTCCCGCCTCAGCCTCAGGCCCACTGCGCGTCCCGCCTCAGCCTCAGGCCCACTGCGCGTCCCGCCTCAGCCTCAGGCCCACTGCGCGTCCCGCCTCAGCCTCAGGCCCACTGCGTGTCCCGCCTCAGCCTCAGGCCCACTGCGCGTCCCGCCTCAGCCTCAGGCCCACACAGGGCGCTTCCTACCGCCGCTCAGCCAGACGCCACATCGAGCGGGCGCCGGGGGGGAGCGTGAGTCTTAGGCCCACACAGGGCGCTTCCTGCAGCCGCCTGCACGCCTCACTCAGCAGGACGGCACATCGGGGGACCAAGCGGCCGCCGGGGGGGGAGCGCGAGTCACAGGGAACGGGGGGGGGGGGGAGTCACGGGGAACGGGGGGGGGGAAATGCCCAAACATAAATTATGACAATACATATGCCCACCGCTCTCCACCCCCCCCCACTCCCCTTTCCCCCCCCCACTCCCCTTCCCCCCCCCCCGCTCCCCTTTCTCCCCCCCGCTCCCCTTTCTCCCCCCTCCGCTCCCCTTTCTCCCCCCCCCCGCTCCCCTTTCTCCCCCCCCCAGCTCCCCTTTCTCCCCCCCCGCTCCCCTTTCTCCCCCCCCGCTCCCCTTTCTCCCCCCCCCCGCTCCCCTTTCTCCCCCCCCGCTCCCCTTTCTCCCCCCCCCGCTCCCCTTTCTCCCCGCTCCCCTTTCTCCCCCCCCCCCCGCTCCCCTTTCTCCCCCCCGCTCCCCTTTCTCCCCCCCGCTCCCCTTTCTCCCCCCCCGCTCCCCTTTCTCCCCCCCCGCTCCCCTTTCTCCCCCCCCCGCTCCCCTTTCTCCCCCCCCCCGCTCCCCTTTCTCCCCCCCCCGCTCCCCTTTCTCCCCCCCCCCGCTCCCCTATCTCCCCCCCCCCCGCTCCCCTTTCTCCCCCCCCCGCTCCCCTTTCTCCCCCCCCCGCTCCCCTTTCTCCCCCCCCGCTCCCCTTTCTCCCCCCCCGCTCCCCTTTCTCCCCCCCCGCTCCCCTTTCTCCCCCCCCCGCTCCCCTTTCTCCCCCCCCCGCTCCCCTTTCTCCCCCCCCCGCTCCCCTTTCTCCCCCCCCCGCTCCCCTTTCTCCCCCCCCCGCTCCCCTTTCTCCCCCCCCCGCTCCCCTTTCTCCCCCCCCCGCTCCCCTTTCTCCCCCCCCCCCGCTCCCCTTTCTCCCCCCCCCGCTCCCCTTTCTCCCCCCCCGCTCCCCTTTCTCCCCCCCCGCTCCCCTTTCTCCCCCCCGCTCCCCTTTCTCCCCCCCCCCGCTCCCCTTTCTCCCCCCCCCGCTCCCCTTTCTCCCCCCCCCGCTCCCCTTTCTCCCCCCCCCGCTCCCCTTTCTCCCCCCCCCGCTCCCCTTTCTCCCCCCCCCGCTCCCCTTTCTCCCCCCCCCGCTCCCCTTTCTCCCCCCCCCCCCGAAACCTTTACAACAAATACTCACCTATTGTTCCACGAGTTATAAATAATACTACCTATTACGCATTTACATCCCGGGCAACGCCGGGTCTCTCAGCTAGTAAATAATAATAATGAAAGATGAATAAATAAATCCTAATGAAAAAGAAATAAGTAGCACCAAACATAATGACAATATTTGTTTGATGTTAACATTTAATAATATGTAACGTATAAAGCACCAAACCCCTACTCTCCACCAGAAGTACAAGGCTAATTTCATTTAAAATAGATTTGAAGCAAAAGGTGACACTGTGCTCATTTGCATGTCATTTCCCAGAGTCCCTGGCTGCAGTGGAAGCTGTATGGGATAATGGTGAAAAGCAGGGTTGCAGACCTGTCTGAGACATGTGAATGTGCTCACAAGGGAGATTGTTATTTCTCTTTAGTTCATAGTCATTTTTAGAGCAAAGATCAGCAACATTTTGCCTAAGACGACATTGTTTAGGATATTTACTAAATTGTACTAGGCCAGCAAGGCACTTTACAATGCTGTACAGTAACTAAGGCCCGGGCCATAGAGGGGTGGGGAGAGCGGATGCGCGCTAACGCTGAGGCTCGCCTGCTTAAGTCAGCCCGATTCCACGGAGCCAGCGTGCGCGAAGGGAGCCGGGGGGAGGTGGTTGGAGGCGGGGCAGTGACGTCGCTGGGCCAATCGCCCGCGATGCACTGACGTCAATGTCACGGCGCCGTGACGTTGACGCTGCTTAAGGCTGATTGGATGTTTTCAGCCGACAGCGCGCTGAAAAACAGCTTGGCGCTCGGCTGAAAACTCCAAAGCCTGAGCACGCCCGCGGACGCTCGCATGAGCCCCCTCTCAAGGCATCCTCATTGAGGATGCAGGGGCTCAGCGCGGAGCGTCCGCACGCCTCAGCGCTGCTTGTCCTTCTATGGACGCAGCCTTAGACTCCTTACAGACTATTCACTTGAGTGGACCATAAAGTGTCTTATAGAGGGAACTCTAAGGTGTCTTAAGATGCATTAAGATATATTATGTATGGAAATCTTTATTTATATAGCGCTTTATAAGAGAGGCAATACAGTACAGGGAATTATAGTACAATAAGTGCAACAAACAAAATCAGACAATAGGAAAGGAAATCCCTGGCCTGCAGAGCTTACAGTCTTAATGCTAGATCCATGGAACTCTGTTGTGTTTACGCTAATAACGGGACATTCCTGAAATTGGTACCTGACCCTGTGTGGAAGGCAGAGACACAGGGGCAGTGCCTGCCAATATCATAAAGAGCAGTGCACTTCCTATTTAGTAGAAGTGTGTGTCAGAGTTAAGAGTTCAGTCCAGAGTTAGAGTCTGCTGAGTCTGTCACCTGGCTGGCCCAGGGTGACAGAGAGAGCCTATATCAATTGGCCGTTGGAGAAGGGGAGCCATCAGCCTCTGAGTAGAGCTGATGCAACCTTACTTAGGGAGGTGGACCAATTCCTCTCACCCTGTTTAGGGGGCGAGGGAAGAGCTAGCCCCACCCTGGGTGCCCTTGACCTGGGGTGGTGGCAGGGACACAGAGACCATCCTGAGGGAGAGCAGTCCTGTGTGGAGGAAGACACCCTGTACCTGATTGACAGTCTTGTTGCTGCTATTCTGCTGCTGTGAATAAAGAGCTGCGGCTGCTTTTAAAGATATACAGTGTGAGACTGGAATCTCTCATCCCCGGGGGGGGGGGGACGACGACGACTCTCTGGAAGGATTCCACCCGTATTCCTGGGGCTCAGAGATGGAGGTGCTGCACCATTAAATGAGACGAAGGCATTCACCCCAGAAACCTGATCCTATCATCCCCCATACCATCGCGGGAGACTCAGGCCCCCCTGTTGCCAGCAGGTATGCACCACACTCAGACACGTAGCCAGGCCCTAGTACAGAGGAGGGGGCCCGATCTGCGATTGGCCCAGGGAAGGGGGGCTACATTGGGAATGGCTGTTACTTTTCTTCATATTAATGGGTATCCTCAAAGCTAATGATATGCCAAAATGACGTCCATTAGCAAAACTACAATTGTTTCTTCACTTTTTCTGCTTGATGAATAGGGTGACCAGATTTCGAAAATGAAAAACCGGGACACCTTAAAAAATAATTTATTAAACAAATTACATCACGTGACACCTCCTGTTGCCATGACAATAAGACACTCTGATGCCCCTGCAGTGTTAGTGTGTATAGAGGTGGGGGCTTTGCTTGGGCCCTTCAACTCTTACAGCCAGGGCATTATTGGCCAGGAATGCCCAGTTCGGAGGGGATTACTACTTCAAAATGTATTTGATTCGTAACAACATCAAAAAACTGTAATACCAATAACTAACAACCACAGACAATGGTAATCTAAACCATCAAATAAAATGTCTACGGCCCTTGTTCAAGCATGTTTGCGGTACTTACCAGATAAATCAGTGCCTGCAATCCACGACTGTATCCGCCTCTCCGAGCGTCTGTAAGCAATCCAGCGTTCCTGGTGTGTGGCTGAAGAGGTGAGGGACTCCCTCCTCTCAAACGGAAAAGAAGAGCAAAAAATAGAGTTGGAACATACCTATCATACAGGGATGAGAGAGAGAGACAGAGAATGAGAGAGAGACAGAGAATGAGAGAGAGACAGAGAATGAGAGAGAGACAGAGAATGAGAGAGAGACAAAAGTAATGTACTGTATAACCATTAAACCGTACCCCCTAGTATTCGTGTAATCATTGTCCCACACCCCCTATTACTCACGCTTTGGCAATACTCAAATGTTCTTTTGTCATGCCAACAAAGCTGATTTTGATTTGAGAGACACAGAGAGACACAGAGACACAGAGAGAGACAGAGACACAGTGGCCTATTCAGTAAGCGTCGATAAGTCTGCGTCTATAGCAGGCCTGCACAACATAACGGCCGCCCGGCCTCTCTGTGCGGCCCGCCCGGCCTCTCTGTGCGGCCCGCCCGGCCTCTCTGTGCGGCCCGCCCGGCCTCTCTGTGCGGCCCGCCCGGCCTCTCTGTGCGGCCCGCCCGGCCTCTCTGTGCGGCCCGCCCCGCCTCTCTGTGCGGCCCGCCCCGCCTCTCTGTGCGGCCCGCCCCGCCTCTCTGTGCGGCCCGCCCCGCCTCTCTGTGCGGCCCGCCCCGCCTCTCTGTGCGGCCCCCTCTGTACGGCCCGCCCGGCCTCTCTGTGCGGCCTGCCCGGCCTCTCTGTGCGGCCCGCCCCGCCTCTCTGTGCGGCCCGCCCGGCCTCTCTGTGCGGCCTGCCCCGCCTCTCTGTGCGGCCTGCCCCGCCTCTCTGTGCGGCCCGCCCCGCCTCTCTGTACGGCCCGCCCCGCCTTTCTGTGCGGCCCGCCCCGCCGATTGGAGGTGCAGGGGGGGGGTGATTGGAGGTGCAGGGGGGGTGATTGGAGGTGCAGCGGGGGGGTGATTGGAGGTGCAGGGGGGGTGATTGGAGGTGCAGGGGGGATCATTGGAGGTGCAGGGGGGATCATTGGAGGTTCAGGGGGGGTGATTGGAGGTGCAGGGGGGTGATTGGAGGTGTGGGGGTCATTGGAGGTGCGGGGGGTTATTGGAGGTGCAGGGGGGGTTATTGGAGGTGCAGGGGGGGTCATTGGAGGTGCAGGGGGGGTCATTGGAGGTGCAGGGGGGGTCTTTGGAGGTGCAGGGGAGGGTTGTTGGATGTGCAGGGGGGGTTATTGGAGGTGCAGGGGAGGGTTGTTGGAGGTGTAGGGGGGGTGATTGGAGGTGCAGGGGGGGTGATTGGAGGTACAGGGGGGAGAGTGATGTGAGTTGCAGGGGGGGAGAGTGATGTGAGTTGCAGGGGGGGAGAGTGATGTGAGGTGCAGGGGGGGGAGAGTGGTGTGAGGTTCAGGGGGGGAGTGATGTGAGGTTCAGGGGGGGGAGTGATGTGAGGTGCAGGGGGGAAGAGTGATGTGAGGTGCAGGGGGGAAGAGTGATGTGAGGTGCAGCGGGGGAGAGTGATGTGAGGTGCAGGGGGGGAGAGTGATGTGAGGTGCAGGGGGGAGAGATGGGAGGTGCAGGGGGGGAGAGTGGTGTGAGGTGCAGGGGGGGAGAGTGATGTGAGGTGCAGGGGGGGAGAGTGATGTGAGGTGCAGGGGGGTAGAAGGATGTGAGGTGCAGGGGGCGTGGGATGTGTGTGGTGTGCAGTGGGGTATTGTGTGTTTGTGGAGAGGGAGTATTATGTGTGGGTGAGGGGGAGAGATGGGGGTATGAGAGATAGATGGGGAGTATCGCAAAGGTTGATAGTGAGGGGTTCTGGGGGAGATATGAGGATGATGATGAGAGGTGCTGGAGGAGAGATGATGATGATGATTTTACCCGTGCGGCCCAAATTTTTTTTCCTTGGAGCATTTTGGCCCTTCTCGCTTTACGAGTTGTGCAGGCCTGGTCTATAGTATTTCAGACGGAGGGAAGGCGCACACACGCTGCAATACACTTGCTGAAGCCTGAGCTTTTTAATGGCTTTGCAGGGTATGCAGCGGGCGCGATTTGGGGGCGTGGCAATGAATATTTGGAGGCGTGGCAATAACGTTCCGGCGCGGACGTCACTTCCCTACCTCACATCCCGATCCACCGGCATTTTTTCAGATGCAGAATCTGAAGCACTGTGCAGACAAGAAGAAAAATGCACACAATGCACACCAGAAATTAAAATATAGTAAATTATTTATTAATAAAACAAGAAATAACCGAGGGGATCCAACCCCACCTCAGTACATATGCGTCACAGATCCGGGTTCGGTTACAATGAACACAAACCACATGAATAATCAAATATAACTAAATGAAACTAAATCTATAAACAACATGACAAACGGTATATAAAATAATAAAAAGGAAGACAGTGTTCAATAAAACGGGATAAAGGAATCCTGGATTGGCTAAAAATATAGCTAAACAGCTGCCTGAGGCTGACAGGGGGAGACGGAGATTTACACTGAAGCCCAGAGCGGGTTCCGCGGCGAACGTATTGGGATCCGGACCGCGCCACCGCAGAGATGTTACCACCGCCCGAGCTCCCTGCAAACGCCATCTCGGCCTGTCAGAATACGCGCAGAGTCACCTGTCGTGACACGTCGGTTTATGTGTCTTTTTCAGTACAAAAACTTGTGATCAAACTTACCAGAGTGCTGTCTCCTGATCTCGTGCTTCAAACGGAATCGTGTGGTTTATTATTGCTTTATGGGACAAGCACCCAATTTTTTCTACATGCAACTGGAGTGCCGGCTGCTTCTGTGGAATATATATATATATAATTATATATATGCCAGGCCAGGACGCAAGATGCAAAACCTGCGCAATACTCTACACAGCGGACACAATACAAATACCACACAGGAATCGGGAATACAAAATCAGAGGAAGGTTCACCTGTTCCTCCAGCAATGTCGTGTTCCTCATCATGTGCATGAAATGTCCAGGGGGCTGCTACTACATAGGTGAGACGGGGCAGGGGCTAAACAAGAGAATGAACCTGCATCGCACAGCATCACACGCGGAACAAGAGACAGTCCTGTCGGCGAACATTTCTCTGACTCTGTCCATAAGATGGACGATCTGGGGGTTGCCATACTCAAAGTTAATCTTAAAACACCGAAATAGAGATGGTTGCACGAATAGAAATATATGCAACTGTTCGGGACACTTAGCGGTGGCCTAAACAGAGATCGAAATTTTATGAGTCATTACTGACACAAGTGAACTCTCTTCCCATGAGCGCTAAAGGCCATGTCTGTACATACTGTGCTATATGTATGCACACACAGCTGTCTCTTACACATACAAATACTCCTTGTTTTTCCATCCCTATACACCAATAGGGACCACATAGTATCTACACACACTTTTAGTTTTGCTACAATCTCTCACATTTCCACACCTACCCACACAATTTATATTAACTCCCACTCCACACACACACCTTTTGTAAAGCACTGTATAAACTGTGGGCTCTCCATTCATTTATATTCACACAGATACACACACACACACACACACACACACACACACACACTCTTACATCACTAACTTTCAGGAACCATTTAACACCTCTAGCCATAAATCACATTCACACAAGGGGGGGGGGGGGAAGAGACAAGCACAGATAACATTCCAAGAGACACTGTTTTTAAGTATACCCTTTGCTTGCTTCATTCATTGTAACACCGCCAGAAGAAGAGATCAGCGTATCTCGAAAGCTCGCACAAATAAAAGCATTTCGTTAGCCACAGAACGGTATAGTCTATTTATTTTTTGATTATATATATATATATATATATATATATGTATATATATATGTGACACAAAGTATACCGCATCAACACAGTGCGTCACTGTTGCCCAGAAACTGTCTTGATTTATGATATAATAACAATGGACAGTGGTGCTAAAGGATAATGGATATGTATTACAACGAAAAAAGCATCCTTATGAAGAAGCACACGGGCATGCCAAGAAAGTGATAACAATACAAATGTATTACTGTGGGTTAAAAACAAGGGAAGAAAAATTGATAAAAGAGGAGGGGGACTCACATCTACCAAACATGTATTCCGTGAGGCAAAGAACAGCAAAAGTAATCACCAGCACAAGCAGCTCTGATCCAAGCATGCACATATACCTCTACACACAAGCAGCTCTGATCCAAGCATGCACATATACCTCTACACACACAAGCAGCTCTGATCCAAGCATGCACATATACCTCTACACACAAGCAGCTCTGATCCAAGCATGCACATATACCTCTCCACACAAGCAGCTCTGATCCAAGCATGCACATATACCTCTACACACAAGCAGCTCTGATCCAAGCATGCACATATACCTCTACACACAAGCAGCTCTGATCCAAGCATGCACATATACCTCTACACACAAGCAGCTCTGATCCAAGCATGCACATATACCTCTACACACACTGCAGCTCTGATCCAAGCATGCACATATACCTCTACACACAAGCAGCTCTGATCCAAGCATGCACATATACCTCTACACACAAGCAGCTCTGATCCAAGCATGCACATATACCTCTACACACACTCCAGCTCTGATCCAAGCATGCACATATACCTCTACACACAAGCAGCTCTGATCCAAGCATGCACATATACCTCTACACACACTGCAGCTCTGATCCAAGCATGCACATATACCTCTACACACAAGCAGCTCTGATCCAAGCATGCACATATACCTCTACACACAAGCAGCTCTGATCCAAGCATGCACATATACCTCTACACACACTCCAGCTCTGATCCAAGCATGCACATATACCTCTCCACACAAGCAGCTCTGATCCAATCATGCGCATATACCTCTACACACAAGCAGCTCTGATCCAAGCATGCGCATATACCTCTACACACAAGCAGCTCTGATCCAAGCATGCACATATACCTCTACACACAAGCACCTCTGATCCAAGCATGCACATATACCTCTACACACAAGCAGCTCTGATCCAAGCATGCACATATACCTCTACACACAAGCACCTCTGATCCAAGCATGCACATATACCTCTACACACAAGCAGCTCTGATCCAAGCATGCACATATACCTCTCCACACAAGCAGCTCTGATCCAAGCATGCACATATACCTCTCCACACAAGCAGCTCTGATCCAAGCATGCACATATACCTCTACACACAAGCAGCTCTGATCCAATCATGCACATATACCTCTACACACAAGCAGCTCTGATCCAAGCATGCACATATACCTCTACACACAAGCAGCTCTGATCCAAGCATGCACATATACCTCTACACACAAGCAGCTCTGATCCAAGCATGCACATATACCTCTACACACAAGCAGCTCTGATCCAAGCATGCACATATACCTCTCCACACAAGCAGCTCTGATCCAAGCATGCACATATACCTCTACACACAAGCAGCTCTGATCCAAGTATGCACATATACCTCTACACACAAGCAGCTCTGATCCAAGCATGCTCATATACCTCTCCACACAAGCAGCTCTGATCCAAGCATGCACATATACCTCTACACACACTGCAGATTTGTGCACATAACGTAAGGAGATAGCTGTTGTTGTAAAATAGTAATTGCAGAAATGGAGGCAATAAATGCTCGAGTATTAAAGATGTAAATACATCACCATTAAAGCGTAGGTGTGAAAGGCCAATTTACAGATAGCCAAGGCCTCCTGTCATGGAAAAGGGTAGGGGTCCCACTCCACAGACTCTCACTCCAACGCGTTCCGACTAAAACGGTCTTCTTCAGAGAGAAGAAGATTATATATATATATATATATATATATATATATATATATATTATTTTTTTTTGCATGTCATTTCCCAGAATCCCTTGCTGCAGTGGAAGTGCTGTATGCTGGTGATAATGGGGAAAGGAGGGGTTGCAGACCTGCCTAAGACATGCAGATGAGCATACAGTTGTATTTGCATATTTGCTTTCCTGTGGAGGGTTTTTGTCACTTTTTTTACTCACCATAACTTAACTCAGTATTATGGTATAGCCTATCCCATAGCCTCTTTGCATACCCAGTTAAATCAACCCCACACTGATGAGACCCATTAAGGTCGAAACAGCTGTCTGTGGGTGGTTTTCTGGGTATGCACCTTAACCCTGGCTGTGCTCAAAGCTGTGACCATGCAGCAAGCTTAAGCCTATAGGGAACCATGTTAAAAATGGTTTTTGAGGCAAAAAGTGACACTGTGTGCTCATTTGCATGTCATTTCCCAGAATCCCTTGCTGCAGTGGAAGTGCTGTATGCTGGGTGATAATGGGGAAAGGCGGGGTTGCAGACCTGCCTAAGACATGCAGATGAGCATACAGTTGTATTTGTATATATATATATATATATATATATATATATATATATATATATATTATATGAAACCAGGTGTCCCACCAAGGAGACAAAAAACAGCACTCAAGGTATATTGCAAAAGTGTATTTGAAAAAAAGCAGGCACATATAAATCCAACGTTTCGGTCCTGTATAGGACCTTCCTCAGGGGCGTGAGGAAGGCCCTATACAGGACCGAAACGTTGGATTTATATGTGCCTGCTTTTTTTCAAATACACTTTTGCAATATACCTTGAGTGCTGTTTTTTTGTCTCCTTGGTGGGACACCTGGTTTCCTGTAATTTTTGTTGAACAAGCACTTATTTCTTTGGAGCCTTTGAAGTGCCTGCTGTTATCTATCTATATATATATATATATATATATATATATATATATATATATATATATATATATATATATATATATATATATATATATATATATATATATATATATATATATAATCAAAAAATAAATAGATGATATTATTTTTTTATTATTTTATGATTATTGAAGCTCGGCTAACACGGTACTTATACCTCTACACATATACCTTGAGTGCTGTTTTTTGTCTCCTTGGTGGGACACCTGGTTTCATATATATATATATATATATATATATATATATATATATATGTGTGTGTGTAAATATATGTATGTGTGTGTAAATATATATATGTGTGTATGTATATATATATACATATATATATTGTGACAAACGGCTTACTCCGGGGCTCCGCCGTCTGTCCGGGACTGTTAGAACACGGTCTTTTAGGGTAGGTTAAATGATGAGACGTCACGTACTGTTCCTTTAAACAGGCTATGCCTGGTTTATTCAGTCCCAGGCACTGAGACTGCCACAGTTTAAACAGAAAACAAAGCCAAACAAAAAGCTGCTCGTCTGAGCGATAACTTAAACTTAGATGTCCCTGACTCAGAGTTGGAAGTGGCTTGTCCACTTCCACCAACAAAATAAGTACCTTTGCAGTCTTTAGACAAACTAACAGAATGAATAAAGCGATTTGGGAAAGAGGCTTTCTCACCCCTCTGCAGTTCAGCAGCCTTCCAGGCTCTTGGGCGGGGCCCAGAGGAAACAGGAAACAGGTCTTATATACCTGAACTCTAATCAGCATGACAGGTGACAGAAAACAGGCAGCAGACAAACTGTGGAATGGAGTGCCTGTACCACGAGGCTGCCCTGTTCAGCTTAGACAGGACAGAAACTGTTCAGTATCCTGGGAGCCCTGTATATGGAGTTTATTACCAACCCCTGGTTTCTGTCACATATCCTCCCCCCCAGCTCAGACCTCGAGGGGTGAGCGACCATGGATATTAGGGAGTGCATCCTTGACAACCCGTCGGCATTGCCATGTTTGTGCCCCGACCTGTGTTCCACAGAAAATTTAAAGGGCTGTAGGCTTAGGAACCACCTGGTCACCCTAGCGTTCTTCTCCCTATTTTGACACATCCAGGTAAGGGGTGCATGATCTGTGACCAATCGGAACTTTCTCCCCAACAGATAATACTTGAGTGTCTCTACAGCCCACTTTATTGCGAGACACTCTTTCTCGACTATGGAGTAATTTTTCTCCTGGGGATTTAGTTTCCTACTTAAATAAAGGATGGGGTGCTCCTCCCCTTGAGACTCCTGGGAGAGTACCGCCCCCAGCCCTACCTCAGATGCGTCGGTTTGGACTACGAACTCTTTGGAGAAGTCAGGTGTGACCAACACTGGTTGGGCACAGAGAGCTTCTTTCAGGCTTCTAAAGGCCTGTTCGGCTTCGGGGGACCACTTTACCATTAGCGGTCCTCTTGCTTTTGTGAGGTCGGTTAGTGGGGTTGCCTTAGTTGCAAAATTGGGAATAAACCTCCTATAGTAGCCAATTAACCCCAAAAAGGTCCTTACTTGTTTTTTTTGTGACTGGCCTTGGCCAATTTTGTATCGCCTCTACTTTGAGTGTTTGTGGTTTGAGTAACCCTCTACCAATAGAATACCCCAGATACTTGGCCTCCTCCAGACCAATAGTGCATTTAGCGGGGTTAGCAGTTAGTCCAGCAGACCGAACTGCGTCGAGCACAGCTTGGACCTTTGGAAGGTGGGACTGCCAATCTTCACTATGGATTACCACATCATCCAGGTAGGCGGCAGCGTACCGAACATGTGGTTTTAAAATTTTATCCATCATTCTTTGGAATGTGGCGGGAGCTCCATGTAAGCCAAAAGGCAGCACCTTATATTGAAAGAGGCCGTCTGGGGTTGAGAAGGCTGTTTTTTCTTTTGCCCTTTCTGTGAGGGGAACCTGCCAGTACCCTTTTGTTAGGTCTAGGGTTGTGAGATATCGGGCTTTGCCCAGTCTCTCTACAAGTTCATCCACCCTGGGCATAGGATAAGTATCAAATTTTGACACCGCGTTTAGTTTCCGGTAGTCATTACAAAACCTTGTTGTACCGTCTGGCTTTGGGACTAAAACTATAGGGCTGTTCCACCCACTTTGGGATTCCTCAATTACGCCTAGTTTTAGCATTTTTTTAACCTCTAAACTTATAGCCTCTCTCTTGGCCTCTGGGATTCGGTACGGTTTAAGGTTAACTCGGACCCCCGGTTCAGAGACTATGTCATGTTTAATTACGTTAGTTTTACCTGGCTGTGTAGAGAAGATTTCTTTGTTCCTTCTCACTAAACTCTGGACCTCTCGTTTCTGATGAACAGACAGGGTTTCAGCTATGCTAACCTCTGGGTCAGTTTCTTGATTCTCTGACGGACCTGGGGGTACTAGGGTTAACAAGACCTCTCTATCTTTCCAGGGCTTGAGTAGGTTTATATGGTAAATTTGCTCAGGTTTCCTCCTACCTGGCTGCCTTACCCTATAATTTACTTCTCCCACTCTTTCCAAGACCTCATATGGCCCATGCCATTTAGCAAGGAATTTACTCTCCACGGTGGGAACCAGAACTAGTACCCTATCACCTGGAAAAAAAATTCTGACCCTAGCACCCTTATTATACGTATTCCTCTGTGCTTCTTGAGCTTTCTCCATGTGTTCCCTCACTATGGGTAGGACTGCAGCAATGCGGTCCTGCATTTGGGCAACATGCTCTATTACACTTCTGTAAGGGGTAACCTCGTGTTCCCAAGTTTCTTTGGCTATATCCAGTAAGCCCCTTGGATGTCGGCCATACAATAGTTCAAACGGGGAGAAGCCTGTGGATGACTGGGGAACTTCCCTAATGGCAAATAACAGGTATGGTAACAAACAGTCCCAGTTTTTCCCATCCTTATTGACCGCCCGGCGTAACATGCTCTTTAAGGTTTTATTGAACCTTTCCACTAAACCATCTGTTTGTGGATGATAGACTGAGGTTCTGAGATGCTTGATTTTTAGGAGTTTACATAGCTCTTTTGTTACTTGGGACATAAACGGTGTTCCCTGGTCAGATAGAATCTCTTTAGGAATCCCGACCCGGGAAAACAGAAGTACCAACTCTTTTGCTATGTTTTTAGCAGAGGTGCTACGTAGGGGAACTGCCTCCGGATATCGGGTGGCATAATCTAATATTACCAATATATGCTGATGTCCCCTAGCAGACTTTATTAGGGGTCCTACTAGATCCATAGCAATCCGGTCAAATGGTACCTCTATTATGGGAAGGGGTACCAATGGGCTGCGGTATGCTTTGAACGGGGCGGTGATCTGACATTCTGGGCATGAGGAACAATAGTTTGTAATTTCTGCCAGAACCCCAGGCCAATAAAAGCTTCGGAGAACCTTTTCTTTTGTCTTTTCCACCCCTAGGTGTCCCCCCAATGGATGACTATGTGCGAGGTGTAATACTACGTTACGGAATGTCCGTGGTACCAACAATTGTTTAGTTGTAACTGATTTTCTTTTATCAACCCGATATACTAGGTCGTTCTCTACCTCGAAGTAGGGGTAAGCAAGTGACCTATCTGGTTGGCCATGAGTACTATTCTGGTCCCGTATATTTCCCCTTGCTACCGCTAATGTGGGGTCCTCCCACTGGGCCTTCTTAAAACTCCCAGGACTGACCTCTAGGTCAGCGAGGGTCTTATCCTGTACTGGGGTGGTAAGTGCCTGATCAACATCTTGATTTGGGGTATTCCCTACCAAAGTAGTGATGGGGAAGGGAATTTCACAGCACTCCTCCTTTTCCCCTTTCTTATTTGGGCCCTCGTCAACCTCCATTTCTGAAAAAGGGAAAGGATTTGTTTCTTCTAACACTTCGTTATGGTCTGCTATTGAACTCTGGGCGCTATTCTGAGCTGGGGACCACATTTTTAGAAAATGGGGAAAGTCGGTCCCTATTAACACATCATGTGCCAGTTTGGGTACAACACCCACCTTGAAATCTAAAGAACCAAATTCTGTTTAAAAAAAAACATCAACAGTGGAATATTCATGATTATCCCCATGTATACAACAAATTGCCACTCTTTGTGAACTGTTTACCTGTTTCTTCTTAATGGGCAATAGGTATTCGGACACTAGTGTGACCATACTCCCAGAGTCAAGAAGTGCCCGAACCCTCTTACCATTAACCTTTACAAATGCCCACAGATGGTTATTCAAGGGGTCCTCTGGGCTAGGGCCCATACATTGGGACAACAGCGAATAAGGTTCCACGCTGTTGCCATTGCATGGGCTCATCATTTAGTGGGCAGATTTTTGCTGTGTGGCCCCTCTCATGACAATTTACACATTTAGGTACATAGTCTGTGTCCCACTTAGAGCCTTTTCCCGGCTCCCCATGTTGGCTATTGCCCTTAGTGTGCGAACCACTGTTGCTGGTGCTGCGTGAAGGTGGTCGCCGCTCTTCAGCTCCCCTTAACCCCGGTACCCTTTTACCGTCTCTGGAAGAGTCCTGGAACCTCGGGTAGTGGGGTTGCTCCACGACTGTGGGTTGCGGGTGCTCTCCTGCTGCATTGTACCTTTCTACGAGGGCCACAAGCTCATCCGCATTGTGGGGGTCACTCCGACTGACCCAATGGCGTAAGGCAGAGGGAAGTTTCCTCAAGAACTGGTCCATGACCAACCGTTCCACGATGTGGCTTGCTGAGTTGATCTCGGGTTGTAGCCACTTCCGGGCGAGGTGGATGAGGTCATACATCTGGCTTCGGGTGGCTTTATCCATCGTGAAGGACCATGCGTGAAACCTTTGGGCGCGAACAGCCGTGGTTACGCCGAGGCGGGCGAGGATCTCGAACTTCAATTTTGCATAGACGTTAGCTTCGGCTGGCTCTAGATCAAAGTAAGCCTTCTGGGGTTCGCCGCTTAGGAAGGGTGCGATTAGACCAGCCCACTCAGCTTCTGGCCATCCCTCTCTCTGTGCCGTGCGTTCAAACGTGAGAAGATAGGCTTCCACATCATCCGAGGGTCCCATCTTCTGAAGGTAGTGGCTTGCCCTGGTCATTTTCGGAACTGGGGCTTCCGCTGCCAGTGGAAGGTTACTGATAGTCTCCCTCAGGATCTCGAGTTCCTGCTGTAAGCCCTGAGCGAACCGCTGTTGCTCCTCTTTCAGCAAGCGGTTTGTCTCTTGCTGGTTTGCATTCGCCTGTTGCAGGGCTTCATTCGCGTCTCTCTGGACAGCGACATTGCGTACCAGTGCACTCACCACGTCTTCCATCTTGTTTGGAGAGAGAGAAAAAAAACCTTTTTTTTTTTTTTTTTTTAAAGTTCTTTAACCCCCAGACCTTTTAGTGTTCTGCCCGCATTCTCCACCATATGTGACAAACGGCTTACTCCGGGGCTCCGCCGTCTGTCCGGGACTGTTAGAACACGGTCTTTTAGGGTAGGTTAAATGATGAGACGTCACGTACTGTTCCTTTAAACAGGCTATGCCTGGTTTATTCAGTCCCAGGCACTGAGACTGCCACAGTTTAAACAGAAAACAAAGCCAAACAAAAAGCTGCTCGTCTGAGCGATAACTTAAACTTAGATGTCCCTGACTCAGAGTTGGAAGTGGCTTGTCCACTTCCACCAACAAAATAAGTACCTTTGCAGTCTTTAGACAAACTAACAGAATGAATAAAGCGATTTGGGAAAGAGGCTTTCTCACCCCTCTGCAGTTCAGCAGCCTTCCAGGCTCTTGGGCGGGGCCCAGAGGAAACAGGAAACAGGTCTTATATACCTGAACTCTAATCAGCATGACAGGTGACAGAAAACAGGCAGCAGACAAACTGTGGAATGGAGTGCCTGTACCACGAGGCTGCCCTGTTCAGCTTAGACAGGACAGAAACTGTTCAGTATCCTGGGAGCCCTGTATATGGAGTTTATTACCAACCCCTGGTTTCTGTCACAATATATATATATATATATATATATATATATATGTATATGTGTTCGTGTGTGTGTGTCATACAAGAATCTATTATTATCTAAAATCAGTAACATATGTGATCTATTATGCCATTACCAATTGGACTGTAGGACTATAAAACCATTACGACTGAGTTGTAGCATTATCCTCTGATGAAATCAGCCGTGTGCTGAAGAAACACGTAGGTACATTCTTCTCGTTGCTATTGCCACACTATCCGTCTTGACGCCGGAAGGGAAGTTGGTACGCGAACAAGGCGAGACACCGGAATTACAGAGTGGAATCACAACTGCATACTACAGATTGCCGGAGGACCACACTGCAAGGGGCGCAGCCTATCGAGTTTCCCGGTCATCGTCCAAAGTCTGGAGCTGCGGATTGACCACCGGATTGACCACCGGATTACCACGGAGCACGAGCCTGTCTCATACAACGCTTTTACCAAACGGATGTTTGTGAGTTTGTTATTTTTATCTTGTCCAGGAAATGAAATTGTTAAACCGAATTTACACATGGAGCGGGCGCTTTCTCTTCTTTTTTTTTGTTTAGGTATCTATCGAGGAGGTGGTTGTTTCCCCGAAGAGAGCTGCCAGGACTCCAGAGGATGCCCGAATTGGATCCTTTTATGATTGAGTTATAACATAGCTATTAGAGCTAAGTTTCTGGACTGTTATTGTGTTTAGGCATAGTGTTTATTATTATTTTATTACAGCTACTTTTTAGTTATTAATTCTGGCCACTAATTCTCACTGCCACTATAATCTTTCTCTAGCCACAACCAAATTGCTATATCAGCTATATTATTTATTGGTTATACCAGGGGAGCTCGCGCCCCCACCCCCTCCTTTACCTTGATGCGGCGTCACGTGACCGGCAGCGGCATTTGACGAGGGTGACGTCACATGACCCCGCGGCGTAATTTAACACCGCGTTGCCATGGACACGAGTGACGCCGGCAGAGTCAAGGTAAGTAATAGCATTGCAGAGGCCTCACGCGATCCCCCGGCATTTAATTTTAATGCCTCGAGGAAGTGCGCGGGGCCTCTGCAACCGCCCGTGCGCCTCCCCCCCCCCCGAAAAATCTCCCGCCCTCCACTTTGCGCACCTCTGGGTTATACCATATATATACACACGCACACACATATATACACACACACACACACACATACATATACACACACGTGTATGTGTGTATAAAACAGACAATATATATACATATAGTATGATATATATATATAAACATACTATATGTGTATGTATGTATATGTGTATATATATATATATATTGCACGCGCACACACACATATAACGTTTTATCCAACTTTTTCATTTATCATTTGTAGAGAAAATGAACAATGTCGCCAAAAGCGCTATTTTTCAAAATGTAGCATCTCTACTAATTAGTGTAAAATGATACTTCATATAAAGCAGGTTATGGGACCCAGTATAAAATGACCTTCATGTCTCTTATCACATCCCAGTATATGGATATCTTCTATTATCACAAGCTGCTAACATGTGACAGGGCTCAGGGTCTGAGCCCAGAATGTGACATATTGAACATTCTCATTCTAAATTTCAAAAAATATTGTGTTGATTTCTGACCTGACTGCCGTGGTTACAGCTCAACCACTCTGTTCTACTGCATGTCACCACTTTCTGCCACAACCAGCTGACGGTGGATCTGCAAGGAGTTCAACGCTCATTGGCATCACATCTGTGGCTTGGTTAACGTATCATTTCTCCAGCTTTTTATTGTATTGTTTTTAAATAGATTATATTTATTTAGTTGAATAGATTATATTTCTTAGTACAATAGATTCTATTTATTAGTTTAATAGATATTTATTTAGTTTGATACATTATATTTCTTAGTTTAATAGATCATATTTGTTAGTTAAATAGATTATATTAACTAGTATTTAAGTCTCCACCTCAGAGCCCCATTAGATAAATATTTTAGGACCCTTGTGCATATTTCACATCTTTTCGGAGTCGCTTATTTTTTAGACCCTCGGAGCCGAAACCTAAAGGGGTCAGCTAAGAAAGTTCGGATCAAGAGGAGCCACACAGCTTAAAGACAGAACATTTCCAAGGGAGATGGAGACAATTTGGGTAAGATCTGATTAAAGGACAACCTTTGGGGAAGGAAAGGGTGATGGGGGAGTGTAAGAGGGGGGTGAGAGAGCAAGGTGGTGTGTCAGATTGGGGCAGAGCAAGAGAACGCAAAAATGATGGGGATTTGCTGCATACCAAAAAAAACAATTAGTGATACTTTTACCAGTGCCCCTTAGTCTCAGGGAAGACCGGCATTTCGTCCAATGTATACAATAAGATTGATGGAAAAGGGCACACAGATTTGAATAAAAAAAGATAATTTATTGTGCCACAGACTACAATGTTTTGGCTGCTGGCCTTTCTTTGCTGGATTTAGTGGGTTTAGCCACTTTACCTGAAAAAGACCAGCAGGCCGAAATGTTGTAGTCTATGGCAGTGCAAGAGAAAACAGGTTGGGGGGGGGGGTGGGTTCTCGCAAGGTCGCCGACCCATGGGTGAGGGTCCCCGGTGGAAACTAGTCCTGGACCCCGGGAAAGCTGTCTGTGGCCCATACAAGCTGAGTAACATGTAGAAAGGACACATGTATGTTCAGAATGAGTTAGCATGGTATTTTGAGAGGCATCATAGCAGGTCAGTGCAAGTCAGGGCAGAGCACTGCAAGGTCAGTCAATATGAGTATGAGGAAGGGTCCGATGGAGGAGTTGGAGGGTCCCAGAATATCTCTTAAAGCAGGGGTGTGCAAATCGAGGGGCGCGACATTTTCTTGGGAGGAGGGGCTCGGCGCTTACAGTGGCCCCTCGCTCTTCCCCACAGCATTTAAATTAAATGCCGGAAATCGCGCGCAAGTCCTCTGTAAGTTCCCTTTCCTTGTCTCCGGCGGCTTCTGGCGACAGCAACGTGGCGTCACATGATGTGGCATTGCCATAGCAACGTGATATCACATGACGTCGTTACATCAGAACGTCGGAGACAAGGTGGGGAGGGGGGAGGGGGGAGCAGGGAAAAAGGTTGCGCAACCCTGTCTTAAAGCATTGTCTTGCATACAGATCAGAGGCCAAGAATGGATATGGATATCCGATGTGAAGCCGGAAATAAGACAGAAAAGACCGTTTCGGGAGAAGAAGGTGAGTGATGAAATAGCCGTCACTGTGTAACTCTTCCAATTACCTGCAACTTCATGCAGAGAAATAGCAACGCTTGTTTTTAACGTGTTAAGCGCCTAATGGGGAATTCAACTGCTGAGAGGTTAAGGGAGTTACTCACCAAACTCAGCGACGTTTCTGTGTCTCTGTGATAACTCCCCTAGGACATGCCTGAAAACCAGAGGTTACTCAATGTATTTTTGATAAATAGAAATATGACCTTCTGGGGAGGGGTACATAATGGGTACTGGGCCTGGTGAGGTGGGTATAACGGGTACTGGGCCTGGTGAGGTGGGTATAACAGGTACTGGGCCTGGGGAGGGGTGTATAACAGGGTACTGGGCCTTGGGAGGGGTGTATAACAGGGTACTGGGCCTGGGGAGGGGTGTATAACAGGGTACTGGGCCTGGGGAGGGGCGTATAACAGGGTACTGGGCCTTGGGAGGGGTGTATAACAGGGTACTGGGCCTTGGGAGGGTTGTATAACTGGGTACTGGGCCTGGGGAGGTGGGTATAACGGGTATTTGCCCTGTGGAGGGCGGTATAACGTGGTATTGCGGAGGGGGGTATAAGTGGCACAGGAGCTCTTGCGATACAGAGTATCACTGTCCCTGGTTACAAACACTTCATGTCTCCTGCAGGTCAGGACACGCACGAAGGTGGTGCCCTTTGTGCCACCAGACGACGAGGCTGGCTACGAGGCGGACGACGAGGCATACGAAAAAGCGGGCGTCAAGTGGAACAATGAGGTGGGCTACAAGGCGGCCGAGGAGGCAGACGTGGTGTACGATGACCAAGGAGCATACGACAGGTGTGGCCGGATCTGCTGCTTCACCTTTTTTAGGCGGAGGAGAAGACCCCAGGAGCAGGTAGGAGAATACGAGAGGTGCGGACAGATCTGCTGCTTCACCTTTTTTAGGCGGAGAAGAAGCCGGGAGCAGGTAGCAGAGGAGCCAGGGCGTAGGTACAGGGGTATTCTAGGGGCCCTGAGAAGTTGGTTTGACCGCAGGAGAGGCAGATAAGATCAGGAAGGCTGCGGGAGGGGCAGGTACTAGAGGGAGATAGGGATATTGGGCGTGAGAGGGTGAGAGAGAACAAGGAGCAGGGCCGGAGCACGGGTTTCATGCGCCCGAGGCGAAACTTAAAATTTGTGCCCCAGTTGTATAAAAAATAACAAGATAAATAAAATAATAAAATAAACAGTGGCGTAGCTATCGGGACTGCAGGGGGTGCGACCGCACCCCAGCGCGACGCAAAATAAAAACAAAAGGGCGCCAAAATACTGGATAAAAAAAAAGAATAATAATTTAAAAAAAAAGATAAATAAATTAGAAATAATAAGAAAAAAAATAATAATGATTATTAATGCGCCCCTAGGACCTTTGCGCGCTAGGCGACCGCCTAATGGCCGGCCGGCCCTGCGAGGTATGCGGGAGGAAAAGGGGTGAATGGGATAGATATGCAGGGGGATGGGGGAGCAGGTGAGTTATACACAGGGGCACAAGGGCCCCATCACCCACATCTCTATATACTGAGTGTGCCCCTGTGTATAACAACGCTGATCTGTGCGGCTCCATCTGATCTCACTGCGCAGTGATCCAGGGACCCTCCGATCGCCATTTAATGGGGTCAGGAAGGAATTTTTTTCCCCCATTGCACAGCAGGGGTTATGTTTCGCCTTCCTCTGGATCACAGCAACAAATTGCCCTTTGTGCATGAATTATCAGTGAGATCTTTATACACCCTGCATTGGTCTTCACTCCTTTGCTGCCGGAGGGGCCTGCAGTGCATTGCTCTGCGTGTTACTATATTGCTCTGCAATGTGCTGCAGGCCCCTACCAGCAAAGAGATTCATTATTTCAATAAAATACTCTCTTTAATCCAACCTATGTGTAGTGTCTTTTCTATCCGTTGTATCTATTGCTAACAGCTCAGTGATTCTTCCCCAGGTCATTGCACTAGTGTCACGCTGCCAAGCCGGGTGTGAGGGAGATTTATAGGGTCACATATACACTTCTGCCAAAACACGAGTGCAAACAGGAAGCCCCTCTGATCTCATATCTTTTATTACACAAAACGGTATCTAAAAAGGTAAAAAGAACATACATGGGATTCTGCTACAAATATCTCTCTAATTACAAACCAATTAGCAAATCATTCAGATTAGAGTCGAGCGAAAAGAAAGGGTTAAGTATCTCATGTACAGTATATGCAGTGCAGGCTGTTCTGCGCATTACATGCAGGGGACAACGTTTAGGGGATATAAGTAATGCTGATCTCAGAGCTGACCGGCTGACCTGCTCTTCTGGCTGACCGGAGGACCTGCTCTTCTGGCTGACCGGCTTCCCTTCTTCCAGCTAACTGACCTGAATTGTGGCCCCTGTATCTCCCAATTAAACGTTTTATTGGCATATTCTTGTTTGACTCGTTCTATACAGACATTTTCTATATATTCATTGTGGGATTTGATAACATCTGTAAGATCTCTCAGAATATCACATTCTGTACGTTTGTGCTGAATATTTTTCCATTCTCAATTTACTTAATATTAGTTTTTGGCTTCAATTATTTATATCGAGCCCAAAATACCTTTATACAGGATGCTGTTCCCTTTATCCCACAAATGCTGCTTCATTAAAGCCCGTGGGTGGCACTTAATGCATTCTCAGACTTTTAGGCAACATCCCTAATTTCCAAACGTGGGATAAAATCTGTGCATATTTAAATGGTTAATTTTTCCATTTTTCCATTGTGACAAAATATCAATTTTCTCACTCAGACTACTAAATCCCTCCCCAAAAATATCCGTTTCACATAAAAGTGTGTGCGCGCGTCTCCTTCCGCCTAACTGGCACGTCGTCCTTACGGGCGCCACTCCTTGCAACTCCACGCTGCCCTCCAGTGGTAAAAGAAATAAGATACATTTACTGTACTCGTCTGGCAGCTGCTCCCGTATAAGGTGGGTAACTCTGTATTAGGGGTCTTGGTAGAGTATATTTTATACTTATGTCGGATAGATGAGAAAATAATATTCCTAACAGGTTATTGTGAGAGGCCTTGGATCTGATCCTATATGCACGCAGCCCTCGCCTCTCTGACCTTGAACACATACTTCAATCTGATTTTTTGAGACTTGAAACTGGATTTCCCAAAACAAACTGATTTTAAACACTGACAAGACTGTAACAATGGTATTTGGGACCAGAGCTAAATTGCTAAAGCTGCCAATGACAGAGCTTCAGATAAAAACCAGCTCTAATACCATCCTAGCCCCTGTTACTTGTTTGAAATATCTGGGCATATAGTTCAACTCCCATTTAACATTTGGGATGCACATTGATACCCTGACATCCAAATCCTATGCCAAACTAGGTGTACTTTACAGGAACAAATCCTCCCTAAGGCCCTCATGCAGTAAGCAGCGATAAGCCACTTATCACCAGTTTATAGCCAAAAAAGCCTACAGCGATTCAGAAAGCCCAGAGAAGCTGGCGATTAGAGCAAAAATAACCGGGGTTTTTTTGCCGGAAAATAAATAAATAAAATCGGCAGACGCGCGGTGATAAGCCACTTTTCAGCACTGATCGCCAGTTTTTCAAACACGCTCAATTCTATAAGCCCTGATCAGCTTATTGCGGCTGATCGCCACTTTAAAATTGCTGTTTCTTCTCCAAATTGTCCCGCCACAAAAGTTGGCAAGAAGGTGGGGTGAAGCTGCGATGAAAATAACATGCATGTGTCCCAGAGCTGATATCCATTAATATCAGCACCAGAGACCCCCGGCATGAATCCGATGCATAAAAAATGCATTTACAGGCAACTTCATTACCGCCAAGGCAATGAAGGGGTTATACACCCGTGCCAGGCTTATTGTGGGTAGCGGGGGTGGGTGAAGGTGGTATTTGGCCCTGGGTGGGTGTTTAGGCCTTGCCAGGGGGTTGCAGGATGACTTAACCTCTTCTTTAACTTCGTGGTTAATACCGCTAAGGTAATGAAGGGGTTAACCCCTCCCGCTACCCCCCCCCCCCCACCCGGTAGGCCTAAACACCCATCCTTGGGGCCAATACCCCGTTCATCCACCCCCACTACCCACAATAAACAAAAATACACATAACAGCCCCACTAGCCACCTCCTAGGTCCCTAATAAACCATTACAATATTCATAAAACCATTATTTTGTTTACACCCAGGATTATTACATGGGATTAGGGCTATGTTATTCAGTGAGGGGTTGTATGTTTGTATTCGTAGGGACAGGCAAGGCCGGAGTCAGATGGGTTTCTCCTGCCTCTGTCCTCCCTGTCTCCTGACCCTTCCTGTAGCCGGACAAAGAAGAAGCAGGCACACGGTCTTACTCAAAGGAGGTTTAATATGCCATAAAGTCCAACGTTTCGGCAGTCTAATACTGCCTTTCTCAAGGTGAAGGCTACCAAACACAAGAAAACAGTCACAATATATACCACCCCCCTGATACTCTCCCCGCTCTGCCACATAACCAGGATGTTGACGCCCCCTAGTGACGTCAGAGCTACCATATGGCGCCCCCTAGTGATGTCAGAGCTACCATATGGCGCCCCCTAGTGACGTCAGACGTCTAGGTCTAAATCCCTGGCAATACAGCATAGAGCTGTCTTGGAGGAATGCAGCCACAGCCACACCTCTCCCCAGACTGAACACTCCCCCATGATGACGTCAGCGTGACCCGCCCGTCGGGGGGAAGGGGGGGTGTGCACCAATCAAGACTGTACTCACAGGGCTGGACAAAGATGTATCCGTCGCCATGGGATCAGTGTCAGAGCAGGGAGGAGTGACACACTCCTATAAATCACCCTGAAAGTGTAAATAAACCACACACCAAAATATTCATAAAGCATATGTGCACAAAACTAATACAGCAATATACTATTAAAAACATGTGACTGTATACTGCTGATGACATCAGTATAATCCTGCAAAGTTACCGTGAAATGCCACATAAGAATATGCAGTACATCAGTATTTAGAATATACTAGTGTGTATACCTAGTCAGAAATGGGTACACACAGCCAGGGGGGGGGGGGGGGAGAGAAGGGGGAGGGAGGGAAGGGAAAAAAAACACACAAAAAGGATAATTTTCCCAATAGGTAAGTGCAGAGTCCATGGATGGTGCAAGATCAAATATGCCTGTAGAAAGACAAAAAATTACCTTCTATTAAGGAAGCATTTTAAATTCTGTTGCTCATTAAGACCCATACCGTTGCTGGTATTTAAAGCATGTATCCAGAATGCTTCACGTCTCAATAAGAAAGTCTCCCTATCTGGAGTGAGAAAATGTGAAAAGATATAGTGCGCTACTACAATCAATAAAAGTGAGGTGATATAGTGATGTACAAAAAGAGGTGACCTTTAAACACGTAGAGTATATGGAACGTCTGCAGCTGTGGCACCAGGGATGGCTCAAATACCCCCTAATAGCAAACAGAAATACAAAAAAACACAGCGCACAACGCTCATAGTGCATTAAAAATTATATTAGTAACCACAAAATAAAGGTGAGTATTAAGCGTACATTTAGATAGAAAAAACAATCATTTCAGGGTTAATGTTACCCAAGCACCAACGGACGCCAATAGAGATGTCGTGGCTCTCTCCTTCTCAATCCCTCAGCCTCGGGGGTAGGGCCTGGGTGGTCTTCCAATCGGTTAGCTGTTAGTACAGCCCTCAGCCTCAAGGTAGTACTTAGGAGGTCTCCAGTTCAGCTGAACAGCAGTACAGCCAATTCGCCGTGCCAAGCAATAATGTCTTTCACTGTTCCAGTCTCTGTAGCAGCGGAGCACACGCTGTGGGGCGTCTATTTTTAATTTTTATGATTCTCCCGCTTTGGGGGGTGACTGAATTGACTACCGGTAGTCAGACTGTTACAGACCGAGCAGCTCATGCATCTAAAGTTACCCGGTCTGCCACCCTCCAGAAAATGAGGAGTTCTGTAGTTACCCTCATTATCTGCATGTATCAGGCTATCCGCCAGATTCCTCCCTCTTTTGAATGCCACCATTGGTGGTACACAGCAACTTTCAGATAATATATCATCATTTTGCAGAATATGCCAGTGTTTAAGACTGGTAGATTTAATAAAACCACCAGCTTGACTGTACGTAGTAAGCAGGAAGGAAAAGACTTGGATCACAACTATGAAAAAACGAGAACTGGAGGCTAATAGAAAAAATAACAAATTATTTATTGGGACATAACTAATTAAAAAGAGAAACCTCTCGCATGGTGCGCTTTATCAAAGAGTAGTTTCACTGGTCTTAATCAAACTCTTATATGGTTTACACCCTCAAAAGCACCGCCCACCTGTGTCCAGGTAAACACAAACCCCCAGGACACAAATTCCCTGTGAAATGAAACACAGGAAAGGGGCGTAATGCTCAGAGGGAAGAGATCCACATAGAGGGAATAAACAGGTAAAAAATTAATAAAAAAGACCAATCACATACAAAAGAAATATCAATAACACATATATATCAACTGTGGAAACATAAACATACACATGTCCAAATCTATAGTGAATATTCAATGTATATTTAACCCATTGATTTGTTAATTTTAATATCATAAGATGGCATATGAATGGTATATCATCAAACTCCTAGACACAATAGATATGGTTTAAAGGACATATGTAAAACACAATATTATTCTAGAAAAAAGTAAATATATAGTTAGAAAAAGGAAAACAAATAATAAATAATAAAGAAGAATAGATGCCAAAAGAAAATGTAGGACAATTGAATTCATTAATAAATATATATCTTATTTGATCACTAGAAAGCAGAAAAAAATGACAATAATAAATAACTTAATAAACAGACAATCATTATTATCATCGTGAGACGGAAGCATAGCAAGAATACTCATACAAAATGTTCATGAAAAATGTTTTAGATTTAAAATTTGTCCCTGAAGAAGCTCCTTTGCTGGAGGGAAACGCGCGTTGGACGCGCAATGTTGTCAGTCTCCTACTTGGAGCTGTTTTAATGTAGTGTCAGCAGTCTCCTGGCTCTAACTGTGTTGATCCCATTAGTTAGTTATTTATTTAATCCTTTAATTTTATAGTGAGTGTGCCTGCTTTCCTTGCACAGCACTGCCGTGTCTGGCAGGTCTATGCTGCAGTGTATGTACTAAGTGAACTTAAAGTGATTTGTTACCGGCGCTAACCACACCCAATCTGTGATAAAATAGTGCACAAAATTAAAATTCAAAATAAAATGTGTCAAGGTGATCACTGATCAAATTCTCAACCTTCCAGGAATGTGTACAGATTCCTTTCAATAGTAGCTTGTCCGGGATGGGAAGGGAGCGAAGATAGCAGGGATACACCATGAAAAATAAAAAATAAATGCATACAATAGTGTAATAAGTTCTTTTCAATCTGGATAAAACATGTATGTCTTGGCTCTATAGCAATGCCTACTTACAGCAGGTCAAAAGGTAAAAAGCATTGATCTACACAGCAGGTAGAAAGGTGTCAGGATCTTCAGGAACAACAGCCCAGGTTTACAGCATAAGAAATCAGCACCTCAGCTCAGACGTCAGTAGATGTGAGTGGATCAGAGACATGCAAAAGAAAGGCAGACCATAGTGTCGATCGTGCATAAAATTTATATAAACAAACAACAAATTTTAGGAATTGTACTCACATTGTGTACATAATCATAGTTCACATAAGGCTTTACTTGAGGCAAATGGAGTGCTGGTTCAGTGTGGAGCAGCTCACCGGGGATCTTCTCCTCAATGAATGCTCCTGAGGAAGTTGTCTAGTACGACGAAACGCGTAGAGCCACTTTCATTGCTGCAGCTGCTCTTTCTACTGAAGGCTTCAGAGTTGCTGAGTTCCCCCACCGTTTGCCTCCAAGACCGGATGCCGTCACCCCAACAGCGGATGTGACGTCAGACGCCATCTCCCACCCGGTCTGTTGTGAGTCTAAGGAGAAGATCCCCGGTGAGCTGCTCCACACTGAACCAGCACTCCATTTGCCTCAAGTAAAGCCTTATGTGAACTATGATTATGTACACAATGTGAGTACAATTCCTAAAATTTGTTGTTTGTTTATATAAATTTTATGCACGATCGACACTATGGTCTGCCTTTCTTTTGCATGTCTCTGATCCACTCACATCTACTGACGTCTGAGCTGAGGTGCTGATTTCTTATGCTGTAAACCTGGGCTGTTGTTCCTGAAGATCCTGACACCTTTCTACCTGCTGTGTAGATCAATGCTTTTTACCTTTTGACCTGCTGTAAGTAGGCATTGCTATAGAGCCAAGACATACATGTTTTATCCAGATTGAAAAGAACTTATTACACTATTGTATGCATTTATTTTTTATTTTTCATGGTGTATCCCTGCTATCTTCGCTCCCTTCCCATCCCGGACAAGCAGTGTATGTACTACCATTATCACTGCATTTGCCAGCTTTATCACTCTAGCACTCTTATTTTAACACACTAAAGTCTCCATTATAGTGCGCAGTGCTGGCTGATCTAGCAAGGTAGCTGGACATTTAACCCATTGGCCACTCACTTGTGTACATCTATACACTTCCATTATTGGGTCTCACCGTTGCTCCAGAGGGGTTAACACCCTGACTCCTAGCAATCTGTGTCCTCCATATCCCACCATTATTAAGTGGTTAAATGGGATAGTATGAACTTATAACTGACGACAAGGTTGCCTGATAGCGTTGATTTAATATATTTTTAATTCACATTACACATTACTTTGGTAATATATGTTTTAAGTAAATTTATTAAAAGTTAATTTTTACACTGTTATGGTGTGCATTTAAGTGAATTCTTTTAGGGGGCACATCCATTTTGTGTTTCCCTTCACCTTTTCTAGATCCCATTCTGTATTAATTCCTGCAGGGGATAATGTATCCAAAGAATGGATCCAAAACATCTCCCGCTGGTTGAGGAGCTTTAATCTATCACCCCCTCTCATGGGCATGGGCACCAGTTCTACAGCAGAAAAATGAACATTTGATAGACCTCCTGAAGGACAGTCAGTAAAATGTTTTGAAACTGGTAACATGAAATCTTTTCTTTTAATGGAACGTATATGCTCCATGATTCTGTTTTTAACAGGGCGTATAGTGCAGCCCACGTACCCTTGGCCACAGCCACAGGTAAGAAAGTATATGACAAATTGTGAGTCACAATTAATAAAGGATGGGATCCTATAGTTCTTTTTAGAATAAATAGTCTTAATAGACTTAATTGGTTTCGCATAGCAGCAAACGCAACATTTTCCACATTTAAAAAAACCTTTTATTTTAAACAGATTTGTTAGACTTCTTAGAGTCAAACAATCTTGGAGAAAGATAGTCAGATAAGGATTTGGATTTCCTAAAAGTAATGGCTGGACCCTGGTTAACTGAACTATGTAGGTCCTTATCAAGAGTGAGGGTCCCCCAATGTTTATAAATGATAGAACGAATCTGTTCAGCCTGGCGACTAAACTGGGTGATAAATAGAGCAGACGTCACTCGATCCAATTCATGTTTCTTCTTGAACTTCACAGACGAGTTCGATAACAAATCGATCCTGTTTGTAGATTTGACACACAGATATGCTGCTTCAATATCAGTGTGATTATATTTTCTTTGAGCAAATCGAGTTTTTAATTCCTCTGCTTGATGCTCAAATAAATCGTCATTTGAACAAAGCCGTCTTAGTCGAAGGAATTCAGCCTTGGGTATACTTCGAATGAATGATTTAGAATGACTGCTGTCTGCTTCCAATAAAGTATTACGTGAATGAGGCTTTCTAAAAATGTCCGTTTGAATAGTGCCTGTCGTGTCAATAAATAAAGTAATGTCTAAATAATTGATGTGATTCATGTGTTCTTCATAAGTAAATTTAAGATTTAAAGAATTAGTATTAAGTGTATGAATAAAGGCATGCAGTGATAATAAATCCCCATCCCAAATCATAATCAAATCGTCAATATACCGTTTATAGAAAATAATCTGATGACGAAAAGAATTATCAGCACCGAAAATGTGTGTGGATTCCCAAAGACCCACAAACAAATTAGCATAAGAGGGGGCAAATGACGTCCCCATAGCAGTACCCCGTGTCTGAAGATAAAATTGTGCATCAAAAGAAAAATAATTATGGGTGAGCAGAAACATAATAGAATCCAAAAGAAAGGCACGTAATGAAATGGACAATGTAGAAGCATCAAGAAAAAATTCCACTGCTCGAATCCCTTGCTCGTGATCTATGATTGAGTAAAGTGACATCACGTCCAATGTCACCCATCTAAAAGTCTTTTTCCAACTAACATTTTTTATATCTTAAAAACAAAAATAAAATAAATAACGAAAGAAAACAGAAATAGTCCTTGGTGCACTATCTGGTATATAAACCTGACAGAAAAATGAAGTCCAAAGATCTTGGTAGTGAGGATTGTTGGTCCGGAATCCAATCGTACTCAAAGTCCTCTGAGGTGGTGGAATCAGATTTGTGCGAATGATGCTTTAATGCATGCCAGACCAATATGATTGGGTTCAAAGCTGGATCTTAATGAATGTTGCAGATGTGTTTTGGGGTCAATGTCTTGGAAGGACTGGTGACCACTCCAGATGTGAAGTATTCAGAAATGTTACGTTCTTCCCTCTGAGCAATAATGACCTTCTGTATGTAGACTCTCTAATATGAGGAAAAAGCCTTAATGGACTGGTCATGCACAGCTGCATCTAAAGACTTAGTAAACAATTATTTGGAAGTCTGACAGGGAGGAGGAGTCAGACTTCCAAATAATTGTTTACTAAGTCTTTAGATGCAGCTGTGCATGACCAGTCCATTAAGGCTTTTTCCTCATATTAGAGAGTCTACATACAGAAGGTCATTATTGCTCAGAGGGAAGAACGTAATATTTCTGAATACTTCACATCTGGAGTGGTCACCAGTCCTTCCAAGACATTGACCCCAAAACACATCTGCAACATTCATTAAGATCCTGCTTTGAACCCAATCATATTGGTCTGGCATGCATTAAAGCATCATTCGCACAAATCTGATTCCACCACCTCAGAGGACTTTGAGTACGATTGGATTCCGGACCAACAATCCTCACTACCAAGATCTTTGGACTTCATTTTTCTGCAGGTTTATATACCAGATAGTGCGCCAAGGACTATTTCTGTTTTCTTTCATTGTTTGTTTTATTTTTGTTTTTAAGCTATTGTTGTACTTACCTTGTGGATAGGTTTGTGGTTTTTCAATCCTTAGGCAGCCGTCTTCTCAGTTTGTTATATTAGTCTGTAGAATTCACTAGTTTATTGTTGTATCTTTGTAAGGGAATTCCAACATTTAGAGCACTTATCCATCATTATCGTGTATTGTTAAGTTAGGCTAATAGGTTAAGCGCTTAGTATATGTTTAGTTTAATTTTTTCTATCATAACATTTTTTATAGCGGATAAAAGATCCATAGAATCTCTCAGAAAAGAAGGCAGATTTTTTACCAGTGGCTGTAAAAAACCATCAATGTAGCGTGATAACCCATCTCCCAAAGATCCAATACTGGCCACAATGGGCCGCCCAGGAGGGCGGACAAGTGACTTATGGATCTTTGGGAGATGGTGGAAGATGGGCACAATAAGTGAGGCATTGTAGAGAAACTCATATTCCTTTGTGTTAAGTACAAATAGGGCCTTTCCTTCTTCAAGAATCTCTTTCAAAAGGTGTAAAAACTCACATGTGGGATCATGTCAATTTTGTATAAGATTCAACATCCTCAAGTAATCTAAGTGCCTCTGCCTGATAATCTGAAGAAGAGGGCACCACAATGGCCCCTCCCTTATCAGCCTTTTTGATTGTAATAGACCTATCTTCCCTGAGGGCAATCATCTCCTGGAAGTCAATATCTGACAGATTCGTTTTATTTAAAGAGGGAACCCCCCGGGGTACAATACCCCTAGCCAATAACCTGAGATCCCTCTCAACCAGCTTCTCAAAGGTCTTAATATTATGATTGTTAAAAATATGAGGGCAAAAGGTTGATTTCTTCTTAAGACCTAAGTGTAATTGCCCAAAGAAGCTGAATGAGGAAGGGATCTCAGGCTCCAAATCCTGATTTTGTTCATCATAAAGATCTCTAAGATCTGATAAAGCACATTGTTCACGAAATGAATGCAAATCCAAATTCTCCATTGAAACATCAATACCATCAACATTCTCAGCTAGACCTCTATCAGTGGAATATAGTGGAACCTCTGTTGTCCCTTTTTTCTATTAAAATATTTTTTAAGAGACAATTTGCGAATTAATTTTTGGAGATCAATGATGGTATTGAATAAATTAAAATCTTGGTATGGGGCAAAATTTAAACCTCTATTTAGAACCGCAATCTGGTCATCTGTAAGAGTCTTATGTGAAATGTTGATAACATTATCCACAACTTCTCCTATGCATATTTCTTTCTTTTGCTCGATCCCCCGGATCCCCCTCCCCCCTTCTCTTCTTTGATGATCTCCTTGTCCTCTTTCGTTTTTTGACTCCTTTTGAAACAAGGAGTATGAAGGTTTATCTTCTTTCCGAGAGGGCATCATAACAGATTTTTGTGAAGAGTCGGTTTCAGGGGAGGTAGATCTAACTCGCCAATTATCATCATCATCACAAAAGGAAACGCCTAGTGAACGACTCTCATAGTCAGAACCATCTGACTCAAAACTGGAAGCGTTTCCATGGCGTTTTAGGATGGATTTATTCGGGTTCTTGGAGTCACCTTGTTTTTTATTATTCTGATATTTAGAACCAGATTTTGGTTGTGACTTTTGTGCGTTTGTAGTGTAGCGTTGCCATATATAAACTTGCTGCTTCTCATAGTCTATCTTGTCCCTATCAAACTTTTGTTGTTTCTTAATCATTAGAGACTTTTCCATAGCACCCACGTTGCTTAAAAGTGTTTGGTCATATTTAATAAAATTCTCCATTTTTCTGCAACCTTTCAATTTATCCTGTAGGACTTTCACATTGGCTCTCACTTTCTTTTTTTTAATTTAGCTTATACTTAATGATCAATTTGATTAGCTTAAATGAGCAATGATCTAATATGGCTTTCCAGTCATTCTCAAAATCTTTATTAATAAAGCCAAAGGACGGTACCTTTTTCAAGCGTAAGCCTCACGGAATCCTTTTAACTCTAGCATAGTTCTCAAGAGTGGTAATGTCCCACCAATACCTAATGTCCTGTGATAACAGTTTTTCCAATGTAAGGAAGTGGGTAATTAAGTCAGCAGGCTCTTCACAGATGAAATTAGCACCTTCATCAAAAACTGACTCTGCCCTCCTCTGACGGTGAGTGTCTCCACAGTTAAAGGCATAGGTATCAGTAACCCCTTCCTCATCCTCCACTTCTACATAATCTTCCATAATAAAAAACACACAGGATAGGAATAGCACGAATACTCACTCCAGAGAAATAAAAAAAAATGTTCCACAGAAAGAAAAAATGTGAATAAATAGATGCCACAAAAAATAAATAAATAAATTGTTAGAAAAAAAAATAACGATAGCACTCCAGTTCTCAAATCACCAATTAAGTGATTACATACATATTCACGGGGTATAAGCCTCTTCTTATAATGTCAATAATGAAAGTCTTAATTCCAGGCTGAGCAGCCGTGGCCAAACCAGCAATATGCGAAGCAGAGGAAAAGACCTCCCAGCCCAATGTTACAATCCTGGTAGATAGCGTGTATCACGCGCATGCTGTATTAAACCCCAGCAAAATGAATCCTTAGAGGGACCAAGGGCCCATCGTGTCCAGTGTTTTCCCGTTCAATGTGATCAAGGATTCATCACAGCTACAGTGCTTATTCCTACATGGTTGGTCTCCGATGTGCTGGGGGTTAATACAGCCTGCGCGTGATACACGCTGTCTACCAGGCTTGTAGCGTCGGGCTGGGAGGTCTTTTCCTCTGCTTCGCTTATGACTGTACGTAGTGGTAAATACAAGCCTGTCCTCCTTCTTATTTTTGGTAGCACTTACCTCTTTATCCAGTGCCCGGTCTAACACAGCAGGAGGATATCCCCTAGCCAGGAATCTACTACGTAGTTCTCCAATAGCTGGTTCAATATTATCCTTCCTGCTCGTGATTTTGCAGACCCGGACTTTCTGTGAAAAAGGTAATGCATCAATAAGAGAAGGAGGATGATGGTTATCTGCCCTTAAAATGGCATTTCTGTATGTATCCTTTCTAAAAAGATCAGTATGTAACTCCCCATTAGTCTGTGTAATGAGGACATCTAAAAAAGAGAGTTGCTGTGTACCACATCATCTGAAAAACACGGTGGAGGCAGTGATGGCATGGGCATGCATGGTTTACAATGGCACTGGGTCACTAGTGGTTTTTGATGATGTGAACGAAGACAGAAGCAGCCGGATGAATTCTGAAGTGTATAGGGATATATTGTCTGCTCAGATTCAGCCAAATTCAGTGAAGTTGATTGGACGGCGCTTCACTTTACAGATGGACAATGACCCAAAACATACTGCGAAAGAAACCCAGGATGTTTTTAAGGCAAAGAAGTGAAATATTCTGCAATGGCCGAGTCAATCACCTGATCTCAACCCGATCGAGCATGCATTTCACTTGCTGAAGACAAAACTTAATGCAGAAAGACTCACGAACAAACAACAACTGAAGACAGCTGCAGTAAAGGCCTGGCAAAGCATCACAAAGGAGGAAACCCAGCGTTTGGTGATGTCCATGCGTTCCAGACTTCAGTCATTGCCTGCAAAGGATTCTCGACAAAGTATTAAAAATTAACATTTTATTTATGATTGTGTTAATTTGTCCAATTACATTTGAGCCCCTGAAATAAGGGGACTGTGTATGAAAATGGTTGCAATTCCTAAACGTTTCATACGATATTTTTGTTCAACCCCTTGAATTAAAGCTGAAAGTCTACACTTCTATTGCATCTCAGTTGTTTCATTTCAAATCCATTGTGGTGGCGTACAGAGCCAAAATTATGAAAATTCTGTCAGTGTCCAATTATTTCCGGACCTAACTGTGTGTGTGTGTGTGTGTGTGTGTGTGTGTGTGTGTGTGTGTGTGTGTGTGTGTGTGTGTGTGTGTATATATATATATATATATTTTTTTTAATGATAGGGATGTAAAGTAGGTTTGTAAATGAAAAAAAAAAATATGAAACCCTTAATACAGCTGAATCCCGTTATAACGCGGTGCTCTTGGTCCACATAATGAGCACGTTATAACCAGGATCGCGAAATGGTCGGCGCAATCAGGAAGAACGGTTCTGCGAGGACTTACCCGGCATCTGCAGCTCTCTCCACTTCATCAGGCTCCAAGGTGCTTACATACGCTCTCCCAAGCTTTCAATTTGACTGACTTTTGAGCGCAGGAGGGTCACATGACCCTTCTCTGATCAATGACAGCCCAACAGTGAATACATTTTATATAATACACATGCGGGAATTGAACCCTGATCACCCATGGACTGCACTGTGCAGTAGATGTTACGTTTGTTTATAGAGTCAGATTCATCACACCAATACTGTGGTGTAGCAGCTAGAGAATTGCACCAGCATATGAAAGATCATGGGTTCAATTCCCGCATGGTGTAGGGGTGTGTGTATATATGTGTATCAGCGTGTGTCTGTTAGCAATAATGCATTGAATATTATATAAAAATAAAACCTTGGAGATGTTTTTAAATCGGGAGCCACGCTCAGACAGCATTAAAAGCGGATTCGCGCTATAGCAGATTGCGCTATAACGGGGTTGAGCTGTACTAATATTTTGACCACAGGGTAAACGGGTTGGAGTAAGCCATGCTTCTTATCTGTACCAACATTAAATACCCAAGGGTTTAAAGATTGGTACATGTCTGGAGTGTTTATATCTAGCTAGCACCAACACTGTCCTGGGTTTCCATTACTCAATGCAATATAAAAAAATGTTTTTTTTTTTTTTCAACTTTAAATTTTTATTGGAAAGTACAAATACAGCCAATGTTCCACAGCCCATTATTACATTTCCAGTTTTGTTAAACACATGTAATGACGCCTCGAAGACACATCCACTTAACACTTTACAAACAAGACCAGACGAACTTGACAAGGGGACAGGGAAAGAGGTTAGGGGTGGGAGGGAGGTGGTAGGTTGCCAGGCTCTGGTGCAGTTTTTTAGATATCTCTTGTTCAACCTTTTAGGCAATAGCTAAGGGTTTTAACTGGGACAGGTTCTTCTGAGGTTTCTTTCTTTTATTTGTTTTTCCCTATTCTATGACTACATGAAGGTCTGCTAACTGTGCGTCGCTGAGTCGTGTTGTCTAATCTGCCCTTAAAGGAGAACGCACCTAGTTTAATTAGTGCAAGATTGAGGTGGCGTCCACTCCTGGGATGTCTACCTGGGTCAACCATGGATCCCAGACCTTTAGAACATTTGTGCCGGAGTCATTAACTAAACTCGTTAATTGTTCCATCCGGCAGACATGCCAAATTCTGTTTTTGATCTTAGGGATAATTGGTATCTCCTGCTGTTTCCATAATGCTGCGATCTCACATCTTGTGGCTGTAGCAAAATGCGCGATTAATTTATGCGACGCATTTGACAGACCCTGGATCCGCATGCCCAATAGGAACAGCCACGGGTCCAGGGGGATCTCCAAATCGAGAATCCGCTGAATCCAATCTCTGATTTGTTCCCAAATAGGGGCCCCCTTAGTGCAAGACCACAACATATGTCGGAGGTCAGCTGCTTCCCCACACTGTTTAGGGCAGAGAGGGGAGTAGCCTTTTACAAATTTCGCTAAGCGCGTCGGAGTGTAATACCACCTCATAAGGACTTTATATGCGTTCTCCTTTAATGTGGTGCAGATTGAGCTTTTCGCCGCCGCCTGTATAATTCTGTCCCATTCGTCGTCCTCTAAAGTCTCTCCTAGGTCTGATTCCCAGTGTCTCATGTAACTCAGTCTATTGTCAATGGGCGACTTCTGGCAGATCACTTCCCTGTACATTCTAGATGTGAGTCCCCTTGTGTCCGTATCTCTGGAACACAGCTGCTCAAAATTTGTTCGCGCCGGTCGAATTGGCGTTTTATTGTAGAAATCTCTGATCTGGAGGTACCTAAAAAATTTGTTTGGGATATTCTTAGAGGATTTAATTTGGTCAAATGTTTGTATGGTCGTTATGCCCTCCAGATCTTTTAGACGGGAGAAGCCCTTCTGAGTCCATATCAAGAAATTTTTGCTATTCAGGTCCGGAGCGAAGTCTGGGTTGCCCACTATTGGTGTCATTAATGATGTTTTGGTAGTCAAATTACATTTGAATTTCGTGGCCTCCCAAACTTATAATGAATTGACCATGGTCTGCAGCGGATTGTTCATCTTGCGTACCCCTTCTCTGGGTAGCCAGATTAAATTTCGGATTTCAATTGGTGCACAGCATCTCTTCTCCAACTCAACCCATCTCCGTAGGCTTGGGTCTGTGTGCCATTGGAAAATCTGCCCTAATTGGGCTGCTTTATAGTAGGCCTGCAAGCAAGGCACCGCTCACCCTCCGCAGGATGAATGGGACGTTTTAATATTCCTTTAGCAATTCTTGGGTTTTTCCCGTTCCAAATAAATTTTATAATTTTTGACTGGAGGGAGAGGATGTCCGCCTGCACCAAAGGGATAGGGAGACTCTGGAAAAGATATAGCATCTTTGGGAGGAGATTCATTTTCACGCTATGTATCCTCCCAATCCATGAGATGCTCCCCTTCATCCAGGTTCGGAGATCCTCCCCCAGCGTCTTTATGATCTTGGGGAAATTTGCTTTATATAAAGTTTTGTACTCCCTTGTGAGATAAACCCCTAAATATTTGATAGCGGAGGGTTGCCATTTGAACTGAAAATTGAGGTCAATCAGTTTTTCAACTTCTTTTGGTAGATTAATATTGAGGGCTTCTGATTTAGACTGATTGATCTTAAATCCCGAAATTTGGTTAAATTTGCCCAGTATGTTGAATACATTTGGGAGAGATGTGAGAGATTTGGCTATTGTGAGAATGACATCGTCCGCATATAGAGCGGCTTTGTGCATTTGGTCTCCCACAGGGATACCAGAGATATCTGGGTTATTTCTGATGTGTGCCGCCAAAGGCTCTATACATAAGGCGAACAGTAGTGGCGACAGCGGGCATCCTTGACGTGTTCCGCTTTTGATTTCAAACTGTTCTGAGGGGAAACCTTGATATCTCACTCTTGCTGTTGGGTTTTTATACAACGCCAGGATGGCCTGCAGGAGGCGTCCCTCAAAGCCAAATGCTCTCAGTGTTTCCGATAGGTAGGGCCAATCTATTCTATCGAAGGCTTTTTCAGCGTCCAGACTTAACACCATGGAGTGAATTTTTTCTTTTTGGGCCAGATCAATTAGGTCAATAATTCTCCTGGTGTTATCTGCCGCTTGTCTACCTCCGATAAACCCTACTTGATCCGTGTGAATTAACCCGGGAAGAACACTAGCCACCCTGTTGGCTATAAGTTTAGAGTATATTTTGAGGTCCAAGTTAATCAGTGAAATGGGCCGGTAGCTCTTACAGTCTGCCGGGTCCTTTCCGGGTTTATGGATCACCGATATTGAGGCTTGGAGCATTTGTGCTGGGAATGAGGCCCCTGCTAAGATTTCATTGAATAACTTTAACATGTGGGGGGCTAGAATTTTTAAATATTTATTGTAATATAAGTTCGAAAAGCCATCTGGCCCTGGGGCTTTAGCCGGTTTTAGTGCTTTGATGACCCCAGAGAGTTCCTCCATCGTGAAGTCCGACTGGAGTGCCTCCCTTTCGCATCTCTTCAAAATGGGTAAATGTGCCTCTATTAAGAAGGTCCGTAAATCCTCCTTTGTTTTCGGATTATGGGTTACCTTATCTCCATTGTATAATATTTCGTAATACTTTTTGAATTCCCCTGCTATGTTCGCTGGGATGGAGGTAAGGTCCCCATCTTGGTTTTGAATTGCGTGAATGTGATAGTTTGGAAGCTTGTTTTTTTAGCTTATTGGCAAGTAGTGTGTCAGGCTTGTTAGCTTTTTCATAAAATTTCCGCTTGGACCAGGTCAATTCCTTCTCGGCCTGGGCGGAGAGGAGGAGGTTAAGACTAGTTTTAGTGGCTAGTATTTGAGTTAACGTGTGGGCATTCTTATTTTTTTGTGGAGGGAGGAAAGCTCTGCTAGCTGTTCCTCTAGCTTCAAAATTTTTCCCTCCCGTTCTCTTTTCCGTTTAGCGGCCAGATTCATAATGACCCCCCTGAGGGTAGCCTTATGGGCCTCCCACAGTCTGGAGTGCGTAGCCACACTCCCCTCATTCTCCTCGAAGTATTGTGTGAGCTTTTCCCCAATTTCCACCTGTAGGGCTGGGATTTTCAGCAAGATTTCGTTTAGTTTCCAGTTCGCTCTAGGTCTGTCTAGTGGGATTAGTGTGCACCGCAGCTCTATAGATGCATGGTCTGACCATGAAATATCATGGATCTCGGTGCGAGAGACCCCAGGGACCATTCTGTTGGATACAAGGAAGTAATCTATCCTGCTATATGTGTCATGTGGGTGTGAGTAGAAGGTGTATTCTCTCAGTCTCTGGTGTTGTTCCCTCCAGATGTCGAGTAGTTGGCAGTCACGTAACCCTTTTTTAATTGTTAGTATGTCAGATCTGTGTGTAATATTAGTGGATGAACATCTGTCAAGGTCCTCCCGTAGTGCCCTGTTCAAGTCTCCAGCGACAATGATATTACCTCTGGCCACTTTGTTGAGTTTCCCAAAGAAGGTAGAGAAAAAAACGGGGGCCGTCTCATTAGGGGCATATATTGTTGCTAGAGTAATTGGGAACCCTTGGATTGCACCTCTTACTATGAGGAATCTGCCCTCTTTATCTTTGAAAGTCCTATCGGGTACGAACGGTATTCTTTTATGAATTAGTATGGCCACCCCTTTTTTTTTGACTTTCGCGGAAGACAAAAAGTGTGTCGGGTAGTCCTTATCCAGGAATTTGGGGTAGTTGTCTTGAGAGAAGTGTGTTTCTTGCAGAAACAGAATTTCTGCCCCTTTAGGCTTATAATCTCGGAAGGCGATTCTGCGTTTAACCGGGCTGTTAAACCCCTTAATGTTATGTGATACTAGCCTGAGTTCCTTACTCATTTAAAAGTATGAGATGACTTTGCTGCCGATATCTGTTCTTGATTGATGCACCTGGACCACAATCCCGACCTCCTCTTCTTCTCGAACTGCAATACCTCACTTCACCACCTACAGCAATACACAAGGGGGAGCACACAAGAGGGTACACCTGGGGGGACACAACAAACACTAGACAAGACAAAAGACAGTAGAATTCTCGTCGTCTCGGCGACGTCGCCTCCTTGACGAGATCACCGCCTTTGGGAAGCTGGACTCCTCTCCAACCGTCCGGAGGAAACGTGGGATGAAGTTCATTCACCCACCGCGTCCAGTCCCAAAGGACTTCACTAGGGCCCAGGAGATCCACCCTCCTCCCCCCTAGTGCGTGGCCCATGCGGATTTTTGAAGCAGGTCACTCCCCCCCACTCCTGCCTCGCTCTTCCTGAGCTTGAATTAATAAAACCTAACATATACTATGCATAACCAGAGTCTGTCCCGGCTTTGTTCACCCCTGTAGTGTATCAGGCTAATCCCTCGGTGTCATGGCCTCAGCAACCTGTGTTTCTTTGCTTCTCCTCCAGTTCTCGTCCCCCTACTTGAGGTCTGGTCCCCGGCCACGGTGAAGCTGTCACCAAATAAAGAAACTCACCCCCGAGTGAAAGAGCGGTGATCTCCGACACCCCAACTACAGATGTCCAGTGATCAAGCAACCTGCGCTGAAACTGAATCCCTGGTGAGAAAATTTGCGGCCTACCTTTCTGATGATGGCGGCCCCCGACACAAGATGGCGAAGCAGCTCTAGAAGGCAGGAATCCACAGTGAACCGCAGGAGCAGGAAGAGAGCGGTGAGCGGGAAACAGGAGCGGGCGCACGCACCTCCGCACTGGTGAGAGACGTCTTCCAAAATGGCCGCCCCCCGGATACGCATCACAGCTGTGCCCCGGAAGGAGCGGCGCCATCTTGGAGGTGGCGCGGAACCAGCTCCCACCGGCGCGACCAGATGACGTCACCAGCAAGACCAAGGACAGCCGTAAGACAATCAAGGCGTCCAGAATGCGCCGGATGACCCGCGCAGGCCTGGATTAGTCATCTCACCGGCCCGACGCGGGCTTTTTGAATTTTGAGTCTGGGAAGAATAGAAAGACATACAGGAAGGGAATTAGTATAGCGCCGTAGCGGCAGAACCATTAAGCGAGTAAGGGCAGGGTGAGTGATAGAGAGGGAGTTAGTAAGAGGATAAAAGCAAGTAGATGAGAGGAAATAAGCCGAAGTGGAGACATTTAAGGAGACAATACTATAAGAAGGAGTAAGGAAGTAGACTTGAATTTAAAGTGGGGTAGGGATGCAGCAAGTAGTAAGGAAGTGGTAGAGGGGAGAGCAAGGAGGAGAGGAAGTAGGGAGCTAGAAAGAAAGAAGAATAAATGTGGAGAAGTGAGGAAATCAGAAAGCTATAGAAATGTGCAAGTTAGATAGTGGGAGTGGTGACTGGAAGTGGAGTGAAGGGGGACGTGAAGTAGGACTTGGTAGGTTAGGTATCAAAGGTGGTAGAGAAGTGTTAGTAGGTTGGTGAAGACAGGTTGAGTGGGAAAGGAGAAGGGAAGTAAGGAGCAGGGCGACACAAGGTTTAGATAGACAGATGCGATCGCTGGGGAAGGTTGAAATCAAAAAAATGTTTTAAAGCACTTTACTACATTTGTGAAGTAAGGCTTTAACCGATAATAAACAATACAGACCGGCGCCAATTAGTCCAAGGTGATACTAATGTCCAGCACTGAAAGAGTCTCAGAATAGTAGATAGCTGCAGTAGTATCTTCACAGCTTGTCTTCAATGATTGGACTCCATATGTATGTGCATGGGAGAAAAAATAGACAAAGAAAACATATCATAGTGCAGTATGCAAACAACCAAACATGCAGGACAAACAGGACAAGACAAACACTACATAAAACAGGCAAGGCTGACTAATCCTACAATAAAGTATTTATTAACACAATTAAAATGAAAATGATGAGGTAGCACACGTGGGATCCGGTGGGTAAAAACCGGAATCCTACTTACAGTACTGCCACAGGACATAAGCAGGGGTGTAAGGATAGATGGTAACCGGCAGCAGCTCCGTTTTTTCAGTCCTCAGACCTCCAGGGATCTCTCTCTCTCCGTGACCAGAAGCACGTCACACCACGCGGCTTGACGGATCTCGTGGAGCTCCTGGTGCTGTCTGTCAAGCTCAATCCGGAAATCCGCTGCTAGGAGGCGGGTGCAATCGCCGAATTTCCTTTCACTTGGCTGCAAGGCTCCCGCAGTCACTACCAGTCCTCTGCCACACTCAAAATGCAAATCTGCCCAACGCGTTTCGTGCGCATGCGCACTTCTTCAGGGGGTGAGCCTGTTTTATGTAGTGTTTGTCTTGTCCTGTTTGTCCTGCATGTTTGGTTGTTTGCATACTGCACTATGATATGTTTTCTTTGTCTATTTTTTCTCCCATGCACATACATATGGAGTCCAATCATTGAAGACAAGCTGTGAAGATACTACTGCAGCTATCTACTATTCTGAGACTCTTTCAGTGCTGGACATTAGTATCACCTTGGACTAATTGGCGCCGGTCTGTATTGTTTATTATTTGTCTTGTTTTTCCAACCTGTCTTGGAGTTGGTATCACCTGGCAGCCTAAGTTTATTATTATATATTTATATTTTATTGTGTGCACTATCACATTATAACATTATTGTCACTGCACAAGATTTTTTAGCGCTATATACACCCATTTTTTTCTTGTTAAGGCTTTAACTGAACATGAAAATCAGTATTCTGAAGGAGCAAGTCACACGCTTTTTATAAAAAAAAAAAATTTAAAACAGGATTGAAGCAGAGGGTCTCCCCAAGCTGAACCGCATTCATTTCAACTCTGGGACCCCCCCATTTCCCATAATACTTCCCTCCAAAGGGGGTGCCAGGCTATACGATAAAGGGGGTAACCAGGCTATACAATAAAGGTTACCACTGGAACGGTGAGCCCCTGGCAGCTACCTGGCACCATAAGCCAGGGGCCAGGCATTATAACATGTGAAAGTTAAAGTGTCCCCTGCCTTTCCACTTTTCATAGAAAAATGGAAAAAATGTGTGGTGCTCTGAAAAAAAGCCTCAAAATATGTAGTACAAAAATTGTAACGTTCAATAAATGTATATAATGATTCCCGAAATGAAAAGCCCCTGGATAATGGATAAGGGATAGCCAATCCATAGGACACAGAACAATCATGTATTAATCACTGCTCCATTGTAATCTGACTAGTGGGCTAGGGCCCCCACGAGCACTGTAGTAAGGGGCCACACAATAAAGTGTCCCAGCATATAATGTCAGAATGGAGAATGTGCTTGTGATAAAATAACTCACAGTTAGAGTTGGTAATGTCCTTTTGGCTGTGCAGATTTCTTCTTTCACAGTAGGGGGCGTGCTTCCGTTTTTTCTGGATGACTTGACACGAAGCAAAAGGAAAAAGCAGGCACGAATACTCAGGAAAGTAAAAAAAGGTTGAATGAAATCCAGGAGAGCGTGTGCCCATAAAAAAAGACTATTTTAATGGAAACCACAAAAAAATACAGCTACATTACGGGGTATACAGACCCCCACCAACGCGTTTCGAGCCGCGTTGGTGGGGGTCTGTGTATTCAAATACTTTCTAGGCAAGCTACCCACCTATCTGAACAAGCTCCTCACCCCTACCACGTCAGCACTTATCATCTGAGATCAGACTCCAACAGACTGCTCATGGTCCTAAGGTTCAACAAAGTATCCGGACGCTCCTCCTCATAGGCCTTCATTATACCACCGGCGGCGGGACACGCGCGCTACCTCCGTGCGATGCGCTGCCCGAAACTTGCACTGCAGGCAGGAGGCATCGGGAGGCGAGGCCATGATGTCACGTGAGTGGTTCACGCTCATTGGCTGAACCGCTCACATGACGCGGCCATCGCTCCAGAAAATAAAATTCTTGGATCTGTTCGAAAATTTGCGCACTTGGTCACCCATTCTTAGCGTGCGCTCATAGGAAAACTTTTATTTGTTTTGGTGGCGCACAACGTTCTGCGCTCCGCCGCTTCGGGTATAATCACGGCCTTACCGTGCACCCCAAAACTGGAACAACCTTCCAGAGACTCTTGCAGATGCCACCAGTCTAAGTTCTTTCAAAACTAAGGCTGTCTCACATTTTAATCTGGTCTGTAACGGTTACATGCGCCTATAATATATATTATCTCTAACTGTGCATGCAATGTCTTGTATATAATGTATACCATGTTCACTTAATGTAACTATGGATTTGTAACCATGTATCTGTCATCATAACTCTGTGCCCAGGACATACATTGAGAGTTACCTCATTTTCAAGTATTGCTTCCTTCCTGGTAAAACATTTGACAAATAAATAAAATATCCGAGGCCTAAGGAGCGAACACATGATTAGGAAATGCAGGAGGGGGGCGCAGGACCCTCCAGGACTGAATGGGTGAAAATCCCTCAGCTGCCCCAGGGACATCAACTTTAGGATTTCCTGTACAAGTGTACAAGCATACCCCGGTTTAAGGACACTCGCGAGTAAGGACATATCACCCAATAGGCAAACGGCAGCTCGCACATGCGCCTGTCAGCACGTCCTGAACAGCAATACCGGCTCCCTACCTGTACCGAAGCTGTGCGCAAGCGGGGAGACTGTAGAGACTGTTACACATGTGTTATTTTCATCAGTTATGCGCGTATATGAGGATTGCAGTACAGTACATGCATCGATAAGTGGGGAAAAGGGAGTGCTTCACTTTAAGTACATTTTCACTTTACATACATGCTCCGGTCCCATTGTGTACGTGAATGCGGGGTATGCCTGTACCACCTGATAAGATTACACAAATAATGCAATAAATTGCACCCATTTAAGAAATATAGCGCTGTGCCATTTGTTTAAATAGAGCTGCGTTAACGTTCTGCCACCGTTAACCTGCGTTAATAGATGCGACCAAATCTGTACATCATTTTCTTTTACACTACATTAAGGTGAGACTATAATTACACGTTTATAATGTGAGGTCTATGAGCTGAAAGCGCAGCTTAGTGCAGGGGTGAGCAAACTTTTTATGCCGAGCCCCCCTTTTCATCCATAAAATTTCTCGGGCCCCCCCTGCCTGACGTAATCAAAATCACATGAAAAAAAAAAAAAACCTTTATTAAACGGTATACAATATAAATCCAAATATGTCTATAAATACTTACATATTTCAACAGCTCGCGCTTGCAAAATTAGGCTGCGTCCACGCTGCCGCTGAGAGCGGTGACATCACCAACTCTCCAAGCATGAGCGCAGGGTGTCCTGCATCATTTTGCAAGCGTGGATCGGGGCTATTTGTGTGTGTTTGTGTGTGTGTGTGTGTCTGTGTGTGGCTGTATGTGTGTGTGTGTGTGTGTGGCTGTGTGTGTGTGTGTGGCTGTGTGTGTGCATTGACTTCTGCTGAGCGCACTTCAAAGTCAATTTTGTTTGTCTCCCCAAGCGCCGAGCTTGGGAGAGCGTACGTGCACAAAGGCAATACTTTTGGGGGGCATTCATCCACCTCTTTGCTACCTCCCTTCCCCCTCCCCCCCTTTTGTTTCTACCTTCCCCTCCCTGCTCTTTGGCTTGCTATCCCCATTGTCATCCACACTCCTACCTACATTATTATTATTTATTATTTTTCCGTTTTCAATGTTTTCACTTTTTTTTATTATTTCTGTACATTCATAGTATGATTGATATAGTGGCAGCCGACCCTTTCCCTCGCAGAGGATCGCAGCGAAGCAGGTTGCCAGCGGAGGAGAGCAGGAACACAGCGCTATTGCAGGGCAGACACCGGGAGGGGCGTTTGACTTCACCGTGCTCGGGCGTGCTCCTCCCCGTACCCCCGAAGCCCCTGCGCGCGTGCGCACACACCATCACGAGGCCGCCACCTGCACTATCTTGTTCAGCCACCCGCACACATCTTCGGCTGCCCGCCCGTGCACATCTTATTGGCCGCCCATCGCGTACAGCTTTTTCGTCCTCCCGCGCAAAGCGTCTGCCGGCCCGCGCACCCAGATTTCGCCGCACGTCGCCTGCGCCCCCCTAAATCTTGCGCCTTATTGCCCCCCACCAGTTTGCGCACCACTGCAATACAACACACACTCTCTCTCTCTCTCAATCAATCACCACATACACACCACATACACACACACACAATCCCCCCCCACACACACACACACTCCCCCCCCCCCCCACACACACACACACACAATCCCCACACACAATCCCCACACACACACACACACACACTCAATCCCCCCACACACACACACAATCCCCCCACACACAAACACACCCCCCCCCCACACACAAACACACTCAATCCCCCCCCATACACAATCCCCCCCGCACACACTCAATCCCCCCCACACACACACACTCAATCCCCCCCACACAAACATACACTCAATCCCCCCCCATACACACAATCCCCCCCCACACACACACACTCTCAATTCCCCCCCCCACACACACACACTCAATCCCCCCACGCACACACTCAATCCCCCCAATCACACTCAATCCCCCCCCCACACACACACAATCCCCCCCACACACATACACACTCAATCCCCCCCCACACACACACTCAATCCCCGCCCCCACACTCAATCCCCCCCCCACACACTCAACCCCCCCACACACACACACACTCAATCCCCCCCCCACACACACACTCAATCCCCCCCACACACACACACACACACTCAATCCCCCCACACACACACAATCCCCCCCCACACACACTCAACCCACCCCCCACACACACACTCAACCCCCCCCCCCACACACACACTCAACCCCCCCCCCCCACACACACACTCAACCCCCCCCCACACACACACACACACTCAACCCCCCCCCCCCCCACACACACACTCAACCCCCCCACACACACACTCAACCCCCCCACACACACACTCAACCCCCCCCACACACACTCAATCCCCCACCCACACACACTCAATCCCCCACCCACACACACACAATCCCCCCCCCCCACACACACAAAATCCCCCCCACACACTCAATCTCCCCCCCCCAACACACACAATCCCCCCCACACACAAACACACACCCCCCCACACACAAACACACTCAATCCCCCCCCACACACACACTCACTCAATCCCCCCCCCCCATACCTTGTGACCTTGAGCAAGTCACGTTATCTCCCTGTGCCGCAGGCACCAAATAATAGATGTATGTGTAGGGATGTGGTAGGAGCCTCATATGTGTGTTCAGTTGGTGTTTTGACTGTTCAGGAGAGTCATGTGGAGGTCTGCGCTGATGCAATAGCTGTGAGTCTGTGCCGCTCAAGGCAGAGAAGCTCCGCTGAGGAACTACAACTCCCATGAGCTCCTGGGCAGTCACCTGACTTGAGGAGCCAATCGGAAGGCTAGAATTACGGGAGGAGGAAAGGGAAGCGTGGGGGAGAGGCTAGTCAGAGGGGATCTGGAAGGTAACGGAGGAGGGTGTATGCGTGCAGGGGGTCCGTGACCCGCCTGCATAGGCTAGCTTTACCCCGCAGGCCCTTAGGAGAAACCCCTGAGTCACAGTGTGCTGCTGTGCTGCAGGGACGGCCATAGTGCTAGCGATCAGTCACCTTACTGTGTACACAGTTAGGGACAAGCGTGCGGAGCAGGTTTGCTGGTGAGCTGCTTGGGACCAGACAGCTGCACTGCGGACATCCCAGACAAGCAAGGATTCGGCTGATCCTTTTCCAAGTATTACCGGTCACCGCCGTGACCGGAAGGTAGTAGATACGTCAAGTGCACCAACACCGGTCAACAGGCGCTGATCCCGCCTTAGGCATAACTATAGGGAGACACTAGCGAGTACACACCGCTATCGTACTATTACACGGACACGGTGTGTGGGGCACGCGGTGACGGGATAGAGACACTCATAAGAGCGTGGCTGAGCCACTATTGTACAGGACAATATTCCCTAGGGGTGTGGCCGAGCCACTGATGTTAGAAGGACATTATCCGTTAGCGGTGTTAGGGTATGATAGAGTATAAGTTATAAGATAAGTGTATGCATATTGGGTTATTGCCACGGTTCATATAGAGTATAAGTTTATTATTGCACATAGTAAAGTTGGTTGCACGCATTGTATCGGTGTGTTTTTTGCCCAGGGGAATCTTACATGACGGTGATCCTGGGTAAGTGGAGGCGCTGCGCTAATAAGTGTTACCCCAGGCTCCCAGCTAGCGGAGGCTCAGATCTCCTGGAGCCGCAGGTGCGCGCAGTTACCCGAAGTCGCTTAGAGTGTCAGAAAAAGGGCTACAAATGTCTTTTTTTATATAGCGCCATTAAATGTACATAGCGCTTCCCAGCAGTAATACATGTGACAATCATATAAATTACAAATAACAGGTCATGGGAATAAGTGCTTCAGACATAGATTGTAAGCTCTATGGGGTAGCGGCTCGCGCCTGCAAACATTCTATGTACAGCACTGCATACACTGGCGGTGGAAACATTACTACTGTTTTATATCAGACCTGACTGCTGATATAAACAGGACTTTAAAATCAGTTGCGATTCATAGAAAACCAGTGTGATCTGCCTGGCTTCTATCTAGGTGACGCTAGAGGGTGAGAGGGTGAGAGGCTGGTGTTGCTGTTTAGGGGGCGGGAGAAGAAATCATGGCGCCCTCCTCCCGTGTGAGGCAGGACAGTGATAGCCACGCGCGGACCCCCCCGGTTACCTGGCTGCAGGCAGGGCTTGCGGACCCCCCGGTTACCTGGCTGCAGGCAGAGCTTGCGGACCCCCGAATACGTGGCTGAAGGCAGGGCTTGCGGACCCCCCAAATACGTGGCTGAAGGCAGGGCTTGCGGACCCCCCCGGTTACCTGGCTGCTGGCAGGGCTTGCGGACCCCCCCGGTTACCTGGCTGCAGGCAGGGCTTGCGGACCCCTCAAATACGTGGCTGAAGGCAGGGCTTGCGGACCCCCGGTTACCTGGCTGCTGGCAGGGCTTGCGGATCCCCCGGTTACCTGGCTGCAGGCAGGTCTTGCGGACCCCCCGATTACGTGGCTGCAGGCAGGGCTTGCTGACCCCCCGGTTACCTGGCTGCAGGCAGGGCTTGCGGACCCCCCAGTTACGTGGCTGCAGGCAGGGCTTGCGGACCCCCCGGTTACCTGGCTGCAGGCAGGGCTTGCGGACCCCCCGGTTACCTGGCTGCTAGCAGGGCTTGCGGACCCCCCCGGTTACCTGGCTGCAGGCAGGGCTTGCGGACCCCCCAAATACGTGGCTGAAGGCAGGGCTTGCGGACCCCCGGTTACCTGGCTGCTGGCAGGGCTTGCGGACCCCCCGGTTACCTGGCTGCAGGCAGGTCTTGCCGACCCCCCGATTACGTGGCTGCAGGCAGGGCTTGCTGACCCCCCGGTTACCTGGCTGCAGGCAGGGCTTGCGGACCCCCCAGTTACGTGGCTGCAGGCAGGGCTTGCGGACCCCCCGGTTACCTGGCTGCAGGCAGGGCTTGCGGACCCCCCGGTTACCTGGCTGCAGGTAGGGCTTGCGGACCCCCGGTTACCTGGCTGCAGGCAGGGCTTGCGGACCCCCCCCGGTTACCTGGCTGCAGGCAGGGCTTGCTGACCCCCCCGGTTACCTGGCTGCAGGCAGGGCTTGCTGACCCCCCCGGTTACCTGGCTGCAGGCAGGGCTTGCGGACCCCCCAGTTACCGGGCTGCAGGCAGGGCTTGCGGACCCCCTGGTTACCTGGCTGCAGGCAGGGCTTGCGGACCCCCCCCGGTTACCTGGCTGCAGGCAGGGCGTGCGGACCCCCCGGTTACCTGGCTGCAGGCAGGGCTTGCCCTTGGGCACCCGGTCGGCCCCGCACACGGTGAAGGTGTGAGTGTCGTCACTCAGCCGCACGGTGACGCCGCGCTCGGGCCGTACGTGCAGCACCCGGCCCTGCATCCACACCAGGCCCACCTCCAGCCCGCCGGCTCCTTTCTCCAGCCAGAAGGAACCGGGCCGCCGCTGCACGCATTCCCTCAGCCGCCCCGCTAACATCTTCACCGGCGGGGAGGTAACCTGGAAGCCGGGCCGCGCTGCAGGCCGATCTCCGGCGGCCGCCATGGTCGCCATGGAGACAGCAAAACTGGCGCGCCTTTTCTGACATTGACAGGGGACCAATCGCGGCTCCTGTACGAGAGCAGCAACCAATCATAGGAGAGGGGGGCTGGGCTGGTGACCCTGCATTAACCCCTTCCAGGCTGTTAGTGTGACAACCCTCTATAAAGACGTGTCTGTGTAATAAACCAATGTCAGAACAATACATGGCGCGCCTGTGTTTGTGTTTATTAAGCAGCAGTGTCACATATTCCAACATCTTTTTATAAATGTCAGGGGTCAAGTCTGCACTATGTCTGACCCCCATACAGGGGAAAGTGGTTCTTGGGTGAGCCATACTCCAGCTAACAGTAAACAATAATAATAATGACAACAACAAATATAATAAAGTTAATCTTATACTATATTAGTGAAAGCACTGTATGTTTGCCTGCCTGGATGTCCGGTGTCCCTAGGGGAAATCTCATTGGTCCCTTGGGTCGCCCGCCCCCGCACACCTCTCATTGGCCTGAGGCGGAGTGACGGCCCACACACACACACACACACACACACACACACAACACAGCAGCTCTATACACACACACACACACACACACACACACACACACACACACAACACAGCAGCTCTATACACACACACACACACACACACAACACAGCAGCTCTATACACACACACACACACACACACAACACAGCAGCTCTATACACACACACACACACACACACACACACACACACAACACAGCAGCTCTATACACACACACACACACAACACAGCAGCTCTATACACACACACACACACACACACACACACACACAACACAGCAGCTCTATACACACACACACACACACACACAACACAGCAGCTCTATACACACACACACACACACACAACACAGCAGCTCTATACACACACACACACACACACACAACACAGCAGCTCTATACACACACACACACACACACACACACAACACAGCAGCTCTATACACACACACACACACACAACACAGCAGCTCTATACACACACACACACACACACAACACAGCAGCTCTATACACACACACACACACACACACAACACAGCAGCTCTATACACACACACACACACACACACAACACAGCAGCTCTATACACACACACACACACAACACAGCAGCTCTATACACACACACACACAACACAGCAGCTCTATACACACACACACACACACACACACAACACAGCAGCTCTATACACACACACACACACACACACACAACACAGCAGCTCTATACACACACACACACACAACACATCAGCTCTATACACACACACACACAACACAGCAGCTCTATACACACACACACACACAACACAGCAGCTCTATACACACACACACACACACAACACAGCAGCTCTATACACACACACACACACACACAACACAGCAGCTCTATACACACACACACACACACACAGAACACAGCAGCTCTATACACACACACACACACAACACAGCAGCTCTATACACACACACACACAACACAGCAGCTCTATACACACACACACACACAACACAGCAGCTCTATACACACACACACACACAACACAGCAGCTCTATACACACACACACACACACACACACAACACAGCAGCTCTATACACACACACACACACAACACAGCAGCTCTATACACACACACACCCTCTGTCCGCCCCCCTCCCCCCCCCCTCACGTGCGCCATCCTGCACTGGCTCCGGACGGGAAGCGCGGCCCTCCTACCCCAGCCGCTCCCTTACCTCCCCGGCGCTACCACCCGCTCAGGTAAGTGACTGTGCGTCCCGCCTCAGCCTCAGGCCCACTGCGCGTCCCGCCTCAGCCTCAGGCCCACTGCGCGTCCCGCCTCAGCCTCAGGCCCACTGCGCGTCCCGCCTCAGCCTCAGGCCCACTGCGCGTCCCGCCTCAGCCTCAGGCCCACTGCGCGTCCCGCCTCAGCCTCAGGCCCACACAGGGCGCTTCCTACCGCCGCTCAGCCAGACGCCACATCGAGCGGGCGCCGGGGGGGAGCGTGAGTCTTAGGCCCACACAGGGCGCTTCCTGCAGCCGTCTGCACGCCTCACTCAGCAGGACGGCACATCGGGGGACCAAGCGGCCGCCGAGGGGGGGAGCGCGAGTCACAGGGAACGGGGGGGGGGGAGTCACGGGGAACGGGGGGGGGGAAATGCCCAAACATAAATTATGACAATACATATGCCCACCGCTCTCCACCCCCCCCACTCCCCTTTCCCCCCCCCACTCCCCTTCCCCCCCCCCGCTCCCCTTTCTCCCCCCTCCGCTCCCCTTTCTCCCCCCTCCGCTCCCCTTTCTCCCCCCCCCCCGCTCCCCTTTCTCCCCCCCCCGCTCCCCTTTCTCCCCCCCCGCTCCCCTTTCTCCCCGCTCCCCTTTCTCCCCCCCCCCGCTCCCCTTTCTCCCCCCCGCTCCCCTTTCTCCCCCCCGCTCCCCTTTCTCCCCCCCGCTCCCCTTTCTCCACCCCCGCTCCCCTTTCTCCCCCCCCCGCTCCCCTTTCTCCCCCCCCCGCTCCCCTTTCTCCCCCCCCCGCTCCCCTTTCTCCCCCCCCGCTCCCCTTTCTCCCCCCGCTCCCCTTTCTCCCCCCCCGCTCCCCTTTCTCCCCCCCCCGCTCCCCTTTCTCCCCCCCGCTCCCCTTTCTCCCCCCCCGCTCCCCTTTCTCCCCCCCCGCGCTCCCCTTTCTCCCCCCCCGCTCCCCTTTCTCCCCCCCCGCTCCCCTTTCTCCCCCCCCGCTCCCCTTTCTCCCCCCCGCTCCCCTTTCTCCCCCCCCGCTCCCCTTTCTCCCCCCCCCCGCTCCCCTTTCTCCCCCCCCCCGCTCCCCTTTCTCCCCCCCCCCGCTCCCCTTTCTCCCCCCCCCCCGCTCCCCTTTCTCCCCCCCCCCCGCTCCCCTTTCTCCCCCCCCCCCCGCTCCCCTTTCTCCCCCCCCCCGAAACCTTTACAACAAATACTCACCTATTGTTCCACGAGTTATAAATAATACTACCTATTACGCATTTACATCCCGGGCAACGCCGGGTCTCTCAGCTAGTTTATTAATAAAACAAGAAATAACCGAGGGGATCCAACCCCACCTCAGTACATATGCGTCACAGATCCGGGTTCGGTTACAATGAACACAAACCACATGAATAATCAAATATAACTAAATGAAACTAAATCTATAAACAACATGACAAACGGTATATAAAATAATAAAAAGGAAGACAGTGTTCAATAAAACGGGATAAAGGAATCCTGGATTGGCTAAAAATATAGCTAAACAGCTGCCTGAGGCTGACAGGGGGAGACGGAGATTTACACTGAAGCCCAGAGCGGGTTCCGCGGCGAACGTATTGGGATCCGGACCGCGCCACCGCAGAGATGTTACCACCGCCCGAGCTCCCTGCAAACGCCATCTCGGCCTGTCAGAATACGCGCAGAGTGACCTGTCGTGACACGTCGGTTTATGTGTCTTTTTCAGTACAAAAACTTGTGATCAAACTTACCAGAGTGCTGTCTCCTGATCTCGTGCTTCAAACGGAATCGTGTGGTTTATTATTGCTTTATGGGACAAGCACCCAATTTTTTCTACATGCAACTGGAGTGCCGGCTGCTTCTGTGGAATATATATATATATAATTATATATATGCCAGGCCAGGACGCAAGATGCAAAACCTGCGCAATACTCTACACAGCGGACACAATACAAATACCACACAGGAATCGGGAATACAAAATCAGAGGAAGGTTCACCTGTTCCTCCAGCAATGTCGTGTTCCTCATCATGTGCATGAAATGTCCAGGGGGCTGCTACTACATAGGTGAGACGGGGCAGGGGCTAAACAAGAGAATGAACCTGCATCGCACAGCATCACACGCGGAACAAGAGACAGTCCTGTCGGCGAACATTTCTCTGACTCTGTCCATAAGATGGACGATCTGGGGGTTGCCATACTCAAAGTTAATCTTAAAACACCGAAATAGAGATGGTTGCACGAATAGAAATATATGCAACTGTTCGGGACACTTAGCGGTGGCCTAAACAGAGATCGAAATTTTATGAGTCATTACTGACACAAGTGAACTCTCTTCCCATGAGCGCTAAAGGCCATGTCTGTACATACTGTGCTATATGTATGCACACACAGCTGTCTCTTACACATACAAATACTCCTTGTTTTTCCATCCCTATACACCAATAGGGACCACATAGTATCTACACACACTTTTAGTTTTGCTACAATCTCTCACATTTCCACACCTACCCACACAATTTATATTAACTCCCACTCCACACACACACCTTTTGTAAAGCACTGTATAAACTGTGGGCTCTCCATTCATTTATATTCACACAGATACACACACACACACACACACTCTTACATCACTAACTTTCAGGAACCATTTAACACCTCTAGCCATAAATCACATTCACACAAGGGGGGGGGGAGAAGAGACAAGCACAGATAACATTCCAAGAGACACTGTTTTTAAGTATACCCTTTGCTTGCTTCATTCATTGTAACACCGCCAGAAGAAGAGATCAGCGTATCTCGAAAGCTCGCACAAATAAAAGCATTTCGTTAGCCACAGAACGGTATAGTCTATTTATTTTTTGATTATATATATATATATATATATGTGACACAAAGTATACCGCATCAACACAGTGCGTCACTGTTGCCCAGAAACTGTCTTGATTTATGATATAATAACAATGGACAGTGGTGCTAAAGGATAATGGATATGTATTACAACGAAAAAAGCATCCTTATGAAGAAGCACACGGGCATGCCAAGAAAGTGATAACAATACAAATGTATTACTGTGGGTTAAAAACAAGGGAAGAAAAATTGATAAAAGAGGAGGGGGACTCACATCTACCAAACATGTATTCCGTGAGGCAAAGAACAGCAAAAGTAATCACCAGCACAAGCAGCTCTGATCCAAGCATGCACATATACCTCTACACACAAGCAGCTCTGATCCAAGCATGCACATATACCTCTACACACAAGCAGCTCTGATCCAAGCATGCACATATACCTCTACACACAAGCAGCTCTGATCCAAGCATGCACATATACCTCTACACACAAGCAGCTCTGATCCAAGCATGCACATATACCTCTACACACACAAGCAGCTCTGATCCAAGCATGCACATATACCTCTACACACAAGCAGCTCTGATCCAAGCATGCACATATACCTCTCCACACAAGCAGCTCTGATCCAAGCATGCACATATACCTCTATACACAAGCAGCTCTGATCCAAGCATGCACATATACCTCTACACACAAGCAGCTCTGATCCAAGCATGCACATATACCTCTACACACAAGCAGCTCTGATCCAAGCATGCACATATACCTCTACACACAAGCAGCTCTGATCCAAGCATGCACATATACCTCTCCACACAAGCAGCTCTGATCCAAGCATGCACATATACCTCTCCACACACTGCAGCTCTGATCCAAGCATGCACATATACCTCTACACACACTGCAGCTCTGATCCACGCATGCACATATACCTCTCCACACAAGCAGCTCTGATCCAATCATGCACATATACCTCTACACACAAGCAGCTCTGATCCAAGCATGCACATATACCTCTACACACAAGCAGCTCTGATCCAAGCATGCACATATACCTCTCCACACAAGCAGCTCTGATCCAAGCATGCACATATACCTCTACACACAAGCAGCTCTGATCCAAGCATGCACATATACCTCTACACACAAGCAGCTCTGATCCAAGCATGCACATATACCTCTACACACACTCCAGCTCTGATCCAAGCATGCACATATACCTCTCCACACAAGCAGCTCTGATCCAATCATGCACATATACCTCTACACACAAGCAGCTCTGATCCAAGCATGCGCATATACCTCTACACACAAGCAGCTCTGATCCAATCATGCACATATACCTCTCCACACAAGCAGCTCTGATCCAAGCATGCGCATATACCTCTACACACAAGCAGCTCTGATCCAAGCATGCACATATACCTCTACACACAAGCAGCTCTGATCCAAGCATGCACATATACCTCTACACACAAGCAGCTCTGATCCAAGCATGCACATATACCTCTACACACAAGCAGCTCTGATCCAAGCATACACATATACCTCTACACACAAGCAGCTCTGATCCAAGCATGCACATATACCTCTACACACAAGCAGCTCTGATCCAAGCATGCACATATACCTCTACACACACAAGCATCTCTGATCCAAGCATGCACATATACCTCCCCACACAAGCAGCTCTGATCCAAGCATGCACATATACCTCTACACACAAGCAGCTCTGATCCAATCATGCACATATACCTCTACACACAAGCAGCTCTGATCCAAGCATGCACATATACCTCTACACACAAGCAGCTCTGATCCAAGCATGCACATATACCTCTACACACAAGCAGCTCTGATCCAAGCATGCACATATACCTCTCCACACAAGCAGCTCTGATCCAAGCATGCACATATACCTCTACACACAAGCAGCTCTGATCCAAGCATGCACATATACCTCTACACACAAGCAGCTCTGATCCAAGCATGCTCATATACCTCTCCACACAAGCAGCTCTGATCCAAGCATGCACATATACCTCTACACACACTGCAGATTTGTGCACATAACGTAAGGAGATAGCTGTTGTTGTAAAATAGTAATTGCAGAAATGGAGGCAATAAATGCTCGAGTATTAAAGATGTAAATACATCACCATTAAAGCGTAGGTGTGAAAGGCCAATTTACAGATAGCCAAGGCCTCCTGTCATGGAAAAGGGTAGGGGTCCCACTCCACAGACTCTCACTCCAACGCGTTCCGACTAAAACGGTCTTCTTCAGAGAGAAGAAGATTATATATATATATATATATATATATATATCTTATACTATATTAGTGAAAGCACTGTATGTTTGCCTGCCTGGATGTCCGGTGTCCCTAGGGGAAATCTCATTGGTCCCTTGGGTCGCCCGCCCCCGCACACCTCTCATTGGCCTGAGGCGGAGTGACGGCCCACACACACACACACACACAACACAGCAGCTCTATACACACACACACACACACACACACACACACACACACACACACACACACACACACACACACACACACACACACACACACACAGCAGCTCTATACACACACACACACACACACACACACACACACACACACACACACACACACACACACACACACACACACAGCAGCTCTATACACACACACACACACACACACACACAACACAGCAGCTCTATACACACACACACACACACACAACACAGCAGCTCTATACACACACACACACACACACAACACAGCAGCTCTATACACACACACACACACACACACACACAACACAGCAGCTCTATACACACACACACACACACACACACACACAACACAGCAGCTCTATACACACACACACACACACACACACACACACACAACACAGCAGCTCTATACACACACACACACACACACACACACAACACAGCAGCTCTATACACACACACACACACACACACACACAACACAGCAGCTCTATACACACACACACACACAACACAGCAGCTCTATACACACACACACACACACACACAACACAGCAGCTCTATACACACACACACACACACACAACACAGCAGCTCTATACACACACACACACACACACACACACAACACAGCAGCTCTATACACACACACCACACAACACAGCAGCTCTATACACACACACACACAACACAGCAGCTCTATACACACACACACACACACACACACACACACAACACAGCAGCTCTATACACACACACACAACACAGCAGCTCTATACACACAACACACACAACACAGCAGCTCTATACACACACACACACAACACAGCAGCTCTATACACACACACACACACACACACAACACAGCAGCTCTATACACACACACACACCCCTCTGTCCGCCCCCCTCCCCCCCCCCTCACGTGCGCCATCCTGCCACTGGCTCCGGACGGGAAGCGCGGCCCTCCTACCCCCAGCCGCTCCCTTACCTCCCCGGCGCTACCACCCGCTCAGGTAAGTCACTGTGCGTCCCGCCTCAGCCTCAGGCCCACTGCGCGTCCCGCCTCAGCCTCAGGCCCACTGCGCGTCCCCGCCTCAGCCTCAGGCCCACTGCGCGTCCCGCCTCAGCCTCAGGCCCACTGCGCGTCCCGCCTCAGCCTCAGGCCCACACAGGGCGCTTCCTACCGCCGCTCAGCCAGACGCCACATCGAGCGGGCGCCGGGGGGGGGGGGGGGAGCGTGAGTCTTAGGCCCACACAGGCGCTTCCTGCAGCCGCCTGCACGCCTCACTCAGCAGGACGGCACATCGGGGGGACCAAGCGGCCGCCGGGGGGGGGGAGCGCGAGTCACAGGGAACGGGGGGGGGAGTCACGGGGAACGGGGGGGGGGGGAAATGCCCATACATAAATTATGACAATACATATGCCCACCGCTCTCCACCCCCCCCACTCCCCTTCCCCCCCCCCACTCCCCTTTCCCCCCCCCCCCGCTCCCCTTTCCCCCCCCCCCCGCTCCCCTTTCCCCCCCCCCCCCCGCTCCCCTTTCCCCCCCCCCCCCCCGCTCCCCCTTTCCCCCCCCCCCCGCTCCCCTTTCCCCCCCCCCGCTCCCCTTTCTCCCCCCCCCGCTCCCCTTTCTCCCCCCCCGCTCCCCTTTCTCCCCCCCCCCGCTCCCCTTTCTCCCCCCCCCCCGCTCCCCTTTCTCCCCCCCCCCGCTCCCCCTTTCTCCCCCCCCGCTCCCCCTTTCTCCCCCCCCCGCCTCCCCTTTCTCCCCCCCCCCCCGCTCCCCTTCTCCCCCCCCCGCTCCCTTTCCCCCCCCCCCCGCTCCCCTTTCTCCCCCCCCCCGCTCCCCTTCTCCCCCCCCCCGCTCCCCTTTCTCCCCCCCCCCGCTCCCCTTTCTCCCCCCCCCCGCTCCCCTTTCTCCCCCCCCCGCTCCCCTTTCTCCCCCCCCCCGCTCCCCTTTCTCCCCCCCCCCGCTCCCCTTTCTCCCCCCCCCCCCCGCTCCCCTTTCTCCCCCCCCCGCTCCCCTTTCTCCCCCCCCCCCGCTCCCCTTTCTCCCCCCCCGCTCCCCTTTCTCCCCCCCCCGCTCCCCTTTCTCCCCCCCCCGCTCCCCTTTCTCCCCCCCCCCGCTCCCCTTTCTCCCCCCCCCCGCTCCCCTTTCTCCCCCCCCGCTCCCCTTTCTCCCCCCCCGCTCCCCTTTCTCCCCCCGCTCCCCTTTCTCCCCCCGCTCCCCTTTCTCCCCCCCCGCTCCCCTTTCTCCCCCCCCCCCACTCCCCTTTCTCCCCCCCGCTCCCCTTTCTCCCCCCCCGCTCCCCTTTCTCCCCCCCGCTCCCCTTTCTCCCCCCCCCCCCGCTCCCCTTTCTCCCCCCCCGCTCCCCTTTCTCCCCCCCCCCCCGCTCCCCTTTCTCCCCCCCCCCCCCGAAACCTTTACAACAAATACTCACCTATTGTTCCACGAGTTATAAATAATACTACCTATTACGCATTTACATCCCGGGCAACGCCGGGTCTCTCAGCTAGTATATATATATATATATATTTTTTTTTTTTTTGCATGTCATTTCCCAGAATCCCTTGCTGCAGTGGAAGTGCCATATGCTGGTGATAATGGGGAAAGGAGGGGTTGCAGACCTGCCTAAGACATGCAGATGAGCATACAGTTGTATTTGCATATTTGCTTTCCTGTGGAGGGTTTTTGTCACTTTTTTTACTCACCATAACTTAACTCAGTATTATGGTATAGCCTATCCCATAGCCTCTTTGCATACCCAGTTAAATCAACCCCACACTGATGAGACCCATTAAGGTCGAAACAGCTGTCTGTGGGTGGTTTTCTGGGTATGCACCTTAACCCTGGCTGTGCTCAAAGCTGTGACCATGCAGCAAGCTTAAGCCTATAGGGAACCATGTTAAAAATGGTTTTTGAGGCAAAAAGTGACACTGTGTGCTCATTTGCATGTCATTTCCCAGAATCCCTTGCTGCAGTGGAAGTGCTGTATGCTGGGTGATAATGGGGAAAGGCGGGGTTGCAGACCTGCCTAAGACATGCAGATGAGCATACAGTTGTATTTGTATATATATATATATATATATATATATATATATATATATATATATATATATATATATATATATATATATGTATGTATGTATGTATATATATATATATATATATATATATATATATATATATATGTATGTATATATATATATATATATATATATGTATATATATATATATATGTATGTATATATATATATATATATATATATATGTATGTATATATATATATATATATATATGTATGTATATATATATATATATATATATATATATATATATATATATATATATATATATATATATGAATATATATATATATATGAAACCAGGTGTCCCACCAAGGAGACAAAAAACAGCACTCAAGGTATATTGCAAAAGTGTATTTGAAAAAAAGCAGGCACATATAAATCCAACGTTTCGGTCCTGTATAGGACCTTCCTCAGGGGCGTGAGGAAGGCCCTATACAGGACCGAAACGTTGGATTTATATGTGCCTGCTTTTTTTCAAATACACTTTTGCAATATACCTTGAGTGCTGTTTTTTTGTCTCCTTGGTGGGACACCTGGTTTCCTGTAATTTTTGTTGAACAAGCACTTATTTCTTTGGAGCCTTTGAAGTGCCTGCTGTTATCTATCTATATATATATATATATATATATATATATATAATCAAAAAATAAATAGATGATATTATTTTTTTATTATTTTATGATTATTGAAGCTCGGCTAACACGGTACTTATACCTCTACACATATACCTTGAGTGCTGTTTTTTGTCTCCTTGGTGGGACACCTGGTTTCATATATATATATATATATATATATATATATATATATATATATATATATATATATATATATATATATATATATATATATATATATATATATATGTGTGTGTAAATATATATATGTGTGTATGTATATATATATACATATATATATATATATATATATATATATGTATATGTGTTCGTGTGTGTGTGTCATACAAGAATCTATTATTATCTAAAATCAGTAACATATGTGATCTATTATGCCATTACCAATTGGACTGTAGGACTATAAAACCATTACGACTGAGTTGTAGCATTATCCTCTGATGAAATCAGCCGTGTGCTGAAGAAACACGTAGGTACATTCTTCTCGTTGCTATTGCCACACTATCCGTCTTGACGCCGGAAGGGAAGTTGGTACGCGAACAAGGCGAGACACCGGAATTACAGAGTGGAATCACAACTGCATACTACAGATTGCCGGAGGACCACACTGCAAGGGGCGCAGCCTATCGAGTTTCCCGGTCATCGTCCAAAGTCTGGAGCTGCGGATTGACCACCGGATTGACCACCGGATTACCACGGAGCACGAGCCTGTCTCATACAACGCTTTTACCAAACGGATGTTTGTGAGTTTGTTATTTTTATCTTGTCCAGGAAATGAAATTGTTAAACCGAATTTACACATGGAGCGGGCGCTTTCTCTTCTTTTTTTTTGTTTAGGTATCTATCGAGGAGGTGGTTGTTTCCCCGAAGAGAGCTGCCAGGACTCCAGAGGATGCCCGAATTGGATCCTTTTATGATTGAGTTATAACATAGCTATTAGAGCTAAGTTTCTGGACTGTTATTGTGTTTAGGCATAGTGTTTATTATTATTTTATTACAGCTACTTTTTAGTTATTAATTCTGGCCACTAATTCTCACTTCCACTATAATCTTTCTCTAGCCACAACCAAATTGCTATATCAGCTATATTATTTATTGGTTATACCAGGGGAGCTCGCGCCCCCACCCCCTCCTTTACCTTGATGCGGCGTCACGTGACCGGCAGCGGCATTTGACGAGGGTGACGTCACATGACCCCGCGGCGTAATTTAACACCGCGTTGCCATGGACACGAGTGACGCCGGCAGAGTCAAGGTAAGTAATAGCATTGCAGAGGCCTCACGCGATCCCCCGGCATTTAATTTTAATGCCTCGAGGAAGTGCGCGGGGCCTCTGCAACCGCCCGTGCGCCTCCCCCCCCCCCCGAAAAATCTCCCGCCCTCCACTTTGCGCACCTCTGGGTTATACCATATATATACACACGCACACACATATATACACACACACACACACATACATATACACACACGTGTATGTGTGTATAAAACAGACAATATATATACATATAGTATGATATATATATATAAACATACTATATGTGTATGTATGTATATGTGTATATATATATATATATTGCACGCGCACACACACATATAACGTTTTATCCAACTTTTTCATTTATCATTTGTAGAGAAAATGAACAATGTCGCCAAAAGCGCTATTTTTCAAAATGTAGCATCTCTACTAATTAGTGTAAAATGATACTTCATATAAAGCAGGTTATGGGACCCAGTATAAAATGACCTTCATGTCTCTTATCACATCCCAGTATATGGATATCTTCTATTATCACAAGCTGCTAACATGTGACAGGGCTCAGGGTCTGAGCCCAGAATGTGACATATTGAACATTCTCATTCTAAATTTCAAAAAATATTGTGTTGATTTCTGACCTGACTGCCGTGGTTACAGCTCAACCACTCTGTTCTACTGCATGTCACCACTTTCTGCCACAACCAGCTGACGGTGGATCTGCAAGGAGTTCAACGCTCATTGGCATCAAATCTGTGGCTTGGTTAACGTATCATTTCTCCAGCTTTTTATTGTATTGTTTTTAAATAGATTATATTTATTTAGTTGAATAGATTATATTTCTTAGTACAATAGATTCTATTTATTAGTTTAATAGATATTTATTTAGTTTGATACATTATATTTCTTAGTTTAATAGATCATATTTGTTAGTTAAATAGATTATATTAACTAGTATTTAAGTCTCCCCCTCAGAGCCCCATTAGATAAATATTTTAGGACCCTTGTGCATATTTCACATCTTTTCGGAGTCGCTTATTTTTTAGACCCTCGGAGCCGAAACCTAAAGGGGTCAGCTAAGAAAGTTCGGATCAAGAGGAGCCACACAGCTTAAAGACAGAACATTTCCAAGGGAGATGGAGACAATTTGGGTAAGATCTGATTAAAGGACAACCTTTGGGGAAGGAAAGGGTGATGGGGGAGTGTAAGAGGGGGGTGAGAGAGCAAGGTGGTGTGTCAGATTGGGGCAGAGCAAGAGAACGCAAAAATGATGGGGATTTGCTGCATACCAAAAAAAACAATTAGTGATACTTTTACCAGTGCACCTTAGTCTCAGGGAAGACCGGCATTTCGTCCAATGTATACAATAAGATTGATGGAAAAGGGCACACAGATTTGAATAAAAAAAGATAATTTATTGTGCCACAGACTACAATGTTTTGGCTGCTGGCCTTTCTTTGCTGGATTTAGTGGGTTTAGCCACTTTACCTGAAAAAGACCAGCAGGCCGAAATGTTGTAGTCTATGGCAGTGCAAGAGAAAACAGGTTGGGGGGGGGTGGGTTCTCGCAAGGTCGCCGACCCATGGGTGAGGGTCCCCGGTGGAAACTAGTCCTGGACCCCGGGAAAGCTGTCTGTGGCCCATACAAGCTGAGTAACATGTAGAAAGGACACATGTATGTTCAGAATGAGTTAGCATGGTATTTTGAGAGGCATCATAGCAGGTCAGTGCAAGTCAGGGCAGAGCACTGCAAGGTCAGTCAATATGAGTATGAGGAAGGGTCCGATGGAGGAGTTGGAGGGTCCCAGAATATCTCTTAAAGCAGGGGTGTGCAAATCGAGGGGCGCGACATTTTCTTGGGAGGAGGGGCTCGGCGCTTACAGTGGCCCCTCGCTCTTCCCCACAGCATTTAAATTAAATGCCGGAAATCGCGCGCAAGTCCTCTGTAAGTTCCCTTTCCTTGTCTCCGGCGGCTTCTGGCGACAGCAACGTGGCGTCACATGATGTGGCATTGCCATAGCAACGTGATATCACATGACGTCGTTACATCAGAACGTCGGAGACAAGGTGGGGAGGGGGGAGGGGGGAGCAGGGAAAAAGGTTGCGCAACCCTGTCTTAAAGCATTGTCTTGCATACAGATCAGAGGCCAAGAATGGATATGGATATCCGATGTGAAGCCGGAAATAAGACAGAAAAGACCGTTTCGGGAGAAGAAGGTGAGTGATGAAATAGTCGTCACTGTGTAACTCTTCCAATTACCTGCAACTTCATGCAGAGAAATAGCAACGCTTGTTTTTAACGTGTTAAGCGCCTAATGGGGAATTCAACTGCTGAGAGGTTAAGGGAGTTACTCACCAAACTCAGCGACGTTTCTGTGTCTCTGTGATAACTCCCCTAGGACATGCCTGAAAACCAGAGGTTACTCAATGTATTTTTGATAAATAGAAACATGACCTTCTGGGGAGGGGTATATAATGGGTACTGGGCCTGGTGAGGTGGGTATAACGGGTACTGGGCCTGGTGAGGTGGGTATAACAGGTACTGGGCCTGGGGACGGGTGTATAACAGGGTACTGGGCCTTGGGAGGGTTGTATAACTGGGTACTGGGCCTGGGGAGGTGGGTATAACGGGTATTTGCCCTGTGGAGGGCGGTATAACGTGGTATTGCGGAGGGGGTATAAGTGGCACAGGAGCTCTTGCGATACAGAGTATCACTGTCCCTGGTTACAAACACTTCATGTCTCCTGCAGGTCAGGACACGCACGAAGGTGGTGCCCTTTGTGCCACCAGACGACGAGGCGGGCGACGAGGCATACGACAAAGCGGGCGTCAAGTGGAACAATGAGGTGGGCTACAAGGCGGCCGAGGAGGCAGACGTGGTGTACGATGACCAAGGAGCATACGACAGGTGTGGCCGGATCTGCTGCTTCACCTTTTTTAGGCGGAGGAGAAGACCCCAGGAGCAGGTAGGAGAATACGAGAGGTGCGGACAGATCTGCTGCTTCACCTTTTTTAGGCGGAGAAGAAGCCGGGAGCAGGTAGCAGAGGAGCCAGGGCGTAGATACAGGGGTATTCTAGGGGCCCTGAGAAGTTGGTTTGACCGCAGGAGAGGCAGATAAGATCAGGAAGGCTGCGGGAGGGGCAGGTACTAGAGGGAGATAGGGATATTGGGCGTGAGAGGGTGAGAGAGAACAAGGAGCAGGGCCGGAGCACGGGTTTCATGCGCCCGAGGCGAAACTTAAAATTTGTGCCCCAGTTGTATAAAAAAGAATAAGATAAATAAAATAATAAAATAAACAGTGGCGTAGCTATCGGGACTGCAGGGGGTGCGACCGCACCCCAGCGCGACGCAAAATAAAAACAAAAGGGCGCCAAAATACTGGATAAAAAAAAGAATAATAATTTTAAAAAAAAGATAAATAAATTAGAAATAATAAGAAAAAAAATAATAATGATTATTAATGCGCCCCTAGGACCTTTGCGCGCTAGGCGACCGCCTAATGGCCGGCCGGCCCTGCGAGGTATGCGGGAGGAAAAGGGGTGAATGGGATAGATATGCAGGGGGATGGGGGAGCAGGTGAGTTATACACAGGGGCACAAGGGCCCCATCACCCGCATCTCTATATACTGAGTGTGCCCCTGTGTATAACAACGCTGATCTGTGCTGCTCCATCTGATCTCACTGCGCAGTGATCCAGGGACCCTCCGATCGCCATTTAATGGGGTCAGGAAGGAATTTTTTTCCCCCATTGCACAGCAGGGGTTATGTTTCGCCTTCCTCTGGATCACAGCAACAAACTGCCCTTTGTGCAGGAATTATCAGTGAGATCTTTATACACCCTGCATTGGTCTTCACTCCTTTGCTGCCGGAGGGGCCTGCAGTGCATTGCTCTGCGTGTTACTATATTGCTCTGCAATGTGCTGCAGGCCCCTACCAGCAAAGAGATTCATTATTTCAATAAAATACTCTCTTTAATCCAACCTATGTGTAGTGTCTTTTCTATCCGTTGTATCTATTGCTAACAGCTCAGTGATTCTTCCCCAGGTCGCTGCACTAGTGTCACACTGCCAAGCCAGGTGTGAGGGAGATTTATAGGGTCACATATACACTTCTGCCAAAACACGAGTGCAAACAGGAAGCCCCTCTGATCTCATATCTTTTATTACACAAAACGGTATCTAAAAAGGTAAAAAGAACATACATGGGATTCTGCTACAAATATCTCTCTAATTACAAACCAATTAGCAAATCATTCAGATTAGAGTCGAGCGAAAAGAAAGGGTTAAGTATCTCATGTACAGTATATGCAGTGCAGGCTGTTCTGCGCATTACATGCAGGGGACAACGTTTAGGGGATATAAGTAATGCTGATCTCAGAGCTGACCGGCTGACCTGCTCTTCTGGCTGACCGGAGGACCTGCTCTTCTGGCTGACCGGCTTCCCTTCTTCCAGCTAACTGACCTGAATTGTGGCCCCTGTATCTCCCAATTAAACGTTTTATTGGCATATTCTTGTTTGACTCGTTCTATATATTCATTGTGGGATTTGATAACATCTGTAAGATCTCTCAGAATATCACATTCTGTACGTTTGTGCTGAATATTTTTCCATTCTCAATTTACTTAATATTAGTTTTTGGCTTCAATTATTTATATCGAGCCCAAAATACCTTTATACAGGATGCTGTTCCCTTTATCCCACAAATGCTGCTTCATTAAAGCCCGTGGGTGGCACTTAATGCATTCTCAGACTTTTAGGCAACATCCCTAATTTCCAAACGTGGGATAAAATCTGTGCATATTTAAATGGTTAATTTTTCCATTTTTCCATTGTGACAAAATATCAATTTTCTCACTCAGACTACTAAATCCCTCCCCAAAAATATCCGTTTCACATAAGTGTGTGCGCGTCTCCTTCCGCCTAACTGGCACGTCGTCCTTACGGGCGCCACTCCTTGCAACTCCACGCTGCCCTCCAGTGGTAAAAGAAATAAGATACATTTACTGTACTCGTCTGGCAGCTGCTCCCGTATAAGGTGGGTAACTCTGTATTAGGGGTCTTGGTAGAGTATATTTTATACTTATGTCGGATAGATGAGAAAATAATATTCCTAACAGGTTATTGTGAGAGGCCTTGGATCTGATCCTATATGCACGCAGCCCTCGCCTCTCTGACCTTGAACACATACTTCAATATGATTTTTTGAGACTTGAAACTGGATTTCCCAAAACAAACTGATTTTAAACACTGACAAGACTGTAACAATGGTATTTGGGACCAGAGCTAAATTGCTAAAGCTGCCAATGACAGAGCTTCAGATAAAAACCAGCTCTAATACCATCCTAGCCCCTGTTACTTGTTTGAAATATCTGGGCATATAGTTCAACTCCCATTTAACATTTGGGATGCACATTGATACCCTGACATCCAAATCCTATGCCAAACTAGGTGTACTTTACAGGAACAAATCCTCCCTAAGGCCCTCATGCAGTAAGCAGCGATAAGCCACTTATCACCAGTTTATAGCCAAAAAAGCCTACAGCTATTCAGAAAGCCCAGAGAAGCTGGCGATTAGAGCAAAAATAACCGGGGTTTTTTTGCCGGAAAATAAATAAATAAATAAAATCGGCAGATGCGCGGTGATAAGCCACTTTTCAGCACTGATCGCCAGTTTTTCAAACACGCTCAATTCTATAAGCCCTGATTCTATAAGCTTATTCTATAAGCTTATTGCGGCTGATCGCCACTTTAAAATTGCTGTTTCTTCTCCAAATTGTCCCGCCACAAAAGTTGGCAAGAAGGTGGGGTGAAGCTGCGATGAAAATAACATGCATGTGTCCCAGAGCTGATATCCATTAATATCAGCACCAGAGACCCCCGTCATGAATCCGATGCATAAAAAATGCATTTACAGGCAACTTCATTACCGCCAAGGCAATGAAGGGGTTATACACCCGTGACAGGCTTATTGTGGGTAGCGGGGGTGGGTGAAGGTGGTATTTGGCCCTGGGTGGGTGTTTAGGCCTTGCCAGGGGGTTGCAGGATGACTTAACCTCTTCTTTAACTTCGTGGTTAATACCGCTAAGGTAATGAAGGGGTTAACCCCTCCCGCTACCCCCGCCCCCCACACGGTAGGCCTAAACACCCATCCTTGTGATCAATACCCCGTTCACCCACCCCCACTACCCACAATAAACAAAAATACACATAACAGCCCCACTAGCCACCTCCTAGGTCCCTAATAAACCATTACAATATTCATAAAACCATTATTTTGTTTACACCCAGGATTATTACATGGGATTAGGGCTATGTTATTCAGTGAGGGGTTGTATGTTTGTATTCGTAGGGACAGGCAAGGCCGGAGTCAGATGGGGTTCTCCTGCCTCTGTCCTCCCTGTCTCCTGACCCTTCCTGTAGCCGGACAAAGAAGAAGAAGCAGGCACACGGTCTTACTCAAAGGAGGTTTAATATGCCATAAAGTCCAACGTTTCGGCAGTCTAATACTGCCTTTCTCAAGGTGAAGGCTACCAAACACAAGAAAACAGTCACAATATATACCACCCCCCTGATACTCACCCCTCCCCGCTCTGCCACATAACCAGGATGTTGACGCCCCCTAGTGACGTCAGAGCTACCATATGGCGCCCCCTAGTGATGTCAGAGCTACCATATGGCGCCCCCTAGTGACGTCAGACGTCTAGGTCTAAATCCCTGGCAATACAGCATAGAGCTGTCTTGGAGGACTGCAGCCACAGCCACACCTCTCCCCAGACTGAACACTCCCCCATGATGACGTCAGCGTGACCCGGCAGTCAGGGGGGGGAAGAGGGGGGGCGTGCACCAATCAAGACTGTACTCACAGGGCTGGACAAAGATGTATTCCTCGCCATGGGATCAGTGTCAGAGCAGGGAGGAATGACACACTCCTATAAATCACCCTGAAAGTGTAAATAAACCACACACCAAAATATTCATAAAGCATATGTGCACAAAACTAATACAGCAATATACTATTAAAAACATGTGACTGTATACTGCTGATGACATCAGTATAATCCTGCAAAGTTACAGTGAAATGCCACATAAGAATATGCAGTACATCAGTATTTAGAATATACTAGTGTGTATACCTAGTCAGAAATGGGTACACACAGCCGGGGGGGGGGGGGGGGAGAGAAGGGGGAGGGAGGGAAGGGAAAAAACCCACACAAAAAGGATAATTTTCCCAATAGGTAAGTGCAGAGTCCATGGATGGTGCAAGATCAAATATGCCTGTAGAAAGACAAAAAATTACCTTCTATTAAGGAAGCATTTTAAATTCTGTTGCTCATTAAGACCCATACCGTTGCTGGTATTTAAAGCATGTATCCAGAATGCTTCACGTCTCAATAAGAAAGTCTCCCTATCTGGAGTGAGAAAATGTGAAAAGATATAGTGCGCTACTACAATCAATAAAAGTGAGGTGATATAGTGATGTACAAAAAGAGGTGACCTTTAAACACGTAGAGTATATGGAACGTCTGCAGCTGTGGCACCAGGGATGGCTCAAATACCCCCTAATAGCAAACAGAAATACAAAAAAACACAGCGCACAACGCTCATAGTGCATTAAAAATTATATTAGTAACCACAAAATATAGGTGAGTATTAAGCGTACATTTAGATAGAAAAAACAATAATTTCAGGGTAAATGTTACCCAAGCACCAACGGGCGCCAATAGAGATGTCGTGGCTCTCGCCTCAATCCCTCAGCCTCGGGGTAGGGCCTGGGTGGTCTTCCAATCGGTTAGCTGTTACTACAGCCCTCAGCCTCAAGGTAGTACTTAGGAGGTCTCCAGTTCAGCTGAACAGCAGTACAGCCAATTCGCCGTGCCAAGCAATAATGTCTCTCACTGTTCCAGTCTCTGTAGCAGCGGAGCACACGCTGTGGGGCGTCTATTTTTAATTTTTATGATTCTCCCGCTTTGGGGGGTGACTGAATTGACTACCGGTAGTCAGACTGTTACAGACCGAGCAGCTCATGCATCTAAAGTTACCCGGTCTGCCACCCTCCAGAAAATGAGGAGTTCTGTAGTTACCCTCATTATCTGCATGTATCAGGCTATCCGCCAGATTCCTCCCTCTTTTGAATGCCACCATTGGTGGTACACAGCAACTTTCAGATAATATATCATCATTTTGCAGAATATGCCAGTGTTTAAGACTGGTAGATTTAATAAAACCACCAGCTTGACTGTACGTAGTAAGCAGGAAGGAAAAGACTTGGATCACAACTATGAAAAAACGAGAACTGGAGGCTAATAGAAAAAATAACAAATTATTTATTGGGACATAACTAATTAAAAAGAGAAACCTCTCGCATGGTGCGCTTTATCAAAGAGTAGTTTCACTGGTCTTAATCAAACTCTTATATGGTTTACACCCTCAAAAGCACCGCCCATCTGTGTCCAGGTAAACACAAACCCCCAGGACACAAATTCCCTGTGAAATGAAACACAGGAAAGGGGCGTAATGCTCAGAGGGAAGAGATCCACATAGAGGGAATAAACAGGTAAAAAATTAATAAAAAAGACCAATCACATACAAAAGAAATATCAATAACACATATATATCAACTGTGGAAACATAAACATACACATGTCCAAATCTATAGTGAATATTCAATGTATATTTAACCCATTGATTTGTTAATTTTAATATCATAAGATGGCATATGAATGGTATATCATCAAACTCCTAGACACAATAGATATGGTTTAAAGGACATATGTAAAACACAATATTATTCTAGAAAAAAGTAAATATATAGTTAGAAAAAGGAAAACAAATAATAAATAATAAAGAAGAATAGATGCCAAAAGAAAATGTAGGACAATTGAATTAATTAATAAATATATATCTTATTTGATCACTAGAAAGCAGAAAAAAATGACAATAATAAATAACTTAATAAACAGACAATCATTATTGTCATCGTGAGACGGAAGCATAGCAAGAATACTCATACAAAATGTTCATAAAAAATGTTTTAGATCCCATTCTGTATTAATTCCTGCAGGGGATAATGTATCCAAAGAATGGATCCAAAACATCTCCCGCTGGTTGAGGAGCTTTAATCTATCACCCCCTCTCATGGGCATGGACACCAGTTCTACAGCAGAAAAATGAACATTTGATAGACCTCCTGAAGGACAGTCAGTAAAATGTTTTGAAACTGGTAACATGAAATCTTTTCTTTTAATGGAACGTATATGCTCCATGATTCTGTTTTTAACAGGGCGTATAGTGCGGCCCACGTACCCTTGGCCACAGCCACAGGTAAGAAAGTATATGACAAATTGTGAGTCACAATTAATAAAGGATGGGATCCTATAGTTCTTTTTAGAATAAATAGTCTTAATAGACTTAATTGGTTTCGCATAGCAGCAAACGCAACATTTTCCACATTTAAAAAAACCTTTTATTTTAACAGATTTGTTAGACTTCTTAGAGTCAAACAATCTTGGAGAAAGATAGTCAGATAAGGATTTGGATTTCCTAAAAGTAATGGCTAGACCCTGATTAACTGAACTATGTAGGTTCTTATCAAGAGTGAGGGTCCCCCAATGTTTAGAAATGATAGAACGAATCTGTTCAGCCTGGCGACTAAACTGGGTGACAAATAGAGGAAACGTCACTCTATCCAATTCATGTCTGACTCCTCCTCCCTGTCAGACTTCCAAATAATTGTTTACTAAGTCTTTAGATGCAGCTGTGCATGACCAGTCCATTAAGGCTTTTTCCTCATATTAGAGAGTCTACATACAGAAGGTCATTATTGCTCAGAGGGAAGAACGTAACATTTCTGAATACTTCACATCTGGAGTGGTCACCAGTCCTTCCAAGACATTGACCCCAAAACACATCTGCAACATTCATTAAGATCCTGCTTTGAACCCAATCATATTGGTCTGGCATGCATTAAAGCATCATTCGCACAAATCTGATTCCACCACCTCAGAGGACTTTGAGTACGATTGGATTCCGGACCAACAATCCTCACTACCAAGATCTTTGGACTTCATTTTTCTGTCAGGTTTATATACCAGATAGTGCGCCAAGGACTATTTCTGTTTTCTTTCATTGTTTGTTTTATTTTTGTTTTTAAGCTATTGTTGTACTTACCTTGTGGATAGGTTTGTGGTTTTTCAATCCTTAGGCAGCCGTCTTCTCAATTTGTTATATTAGTCTGTAGAATTCACTAGTTTATTGTTGTATCTTTGTAAGGGAATTCCAACATTTAGAGCACTTATCCATCATTATCGTGTATTGTTAAGTTAGGCTAATAGGTTAAGCGCTTAGTATATGTTTAGTTTAATTTTTTCTATCATAACATTTTTTATAGCGGATAAAAGATCCATAGAATGTCTCAGAAAAGAAGGCAGATTTTTTACCAGTGGCTGTAAAAAAACATCAATGTAGCGTGATAACCCATCTCCCAAAGATCCAATACTGGCCACAATGGGCCGCCCAGGAGGGCGGACCAGTGACTTATGGATCTTTGGGAGATGGTGGAAGATGGGCACAATAGGTGAGGCATTGTAGAGAAACTCATATTCCTTTGTGTTAAATACAAATAGGGCCTTTCCTTCTTCAAGAATCTCTTTCAAAAGGTGTAAAAACTCACATGTGGGATCATATGTCAATTTTGTATAAGATTCAACATCCTCAAGTAATCTAAGTGCCTCTGCCTGATAATCTGAAGAAGAGAGCACCACAATGGCCCCTCCCTTATCAGCCTTTTTGATTGTAATAGACCTATCTTCCCTGAGGGCAATCATCTCCTGGAAGTCAATATCTGACAGATTCGTTTTATTTAAAGAGGGAACCCCCCGGGGTACAATACCCCTAGCCAATAACCTGAGATCCCTCTCAACCAGCTTCTCAAAGGTCTTAATATTATGATTGTTAAAAATTTGAGGGCAAAAGGTTGATTTCTTCTTAAGACCTGAGTGTAATTGCCCAAAGAAGCTGAATGAGGAAGGGATCTCAGGCTCCAAATCCTGATTTTGTTCATCATAAAGATCTCTAAGATCTGATAAAGCACATTGTTCACGAAATGAATGCAAATCCAAATTCTCCATTGAAACATCAATACCATCAACATTCTCAGCTAGACCTCTATCAGTGGAATATAGTGGAACCTCTGTTGTCCCTTTTCTATTAAAATATTTTTTAAGAGACAATTTGCGAATTAATTTTTGGAGATCAATGATGGTATTGAATAAATTAAAATCTTAGTATGGGGCAATATTTAAACCTCTATTTAGAACCGCAATCTGGTCATCTGTAAGAGTCTTATGTGAAATGTTGATAACATTATCCACAACTTCTCCTATGCATATTTCTTTCTTTTGCTCGATCCCCAGGATCCCCCTCCCCCTCCTCTTCTTTAATGATCTCCTTGTCCTCTTTCGTTTTTTGACTCCTTTTGAAACAAGGAGTATGAAGGTTTATCTTCTTTCCGAGAGGGCATCATAACAGATTTTTGTGAAGAGTCGGTTTCAGAGGAGGTAGATCTAACTCGCCAATTATCATCATCATCATCATCACAAAAGGAAACGCCTAGTGAACGACTCTCATAGTCAGAACCATCTGACTCAAAACTGGAAGCGTCTCCATGGCGTTTTAGGATGGATTTATTCGGGTTCTTGGAGTCACCTTGTTTTTTATTATTCTGATATTTAGAACCAGATTTTGGTTGTGGCTTTTGTGCGTTTGTAGTGTAGTGTTGCCATATATAAACTTGCTGCTTCTCATAGTCTATCTTGTCCCTATCAAACTTTTGTTGTTTCTTAATCATTAGAGACTTTTCCATAGCACCCACGTTGCTTAAAAGTGTTTGGTCATATTTAATAAAATTCTCCATTTTTCTGCAACCTTTCAATTTATCCTGCAGGACTTTCACATTGGCTCTCACTTTCTTTTTTTTAATTTAGCTTATACTTAATGATCAATTTGATTAGCTTAAATGAGCAATGATCTAATATGGCTTTCCAGTCATTCTCAAAATCTTTATTAATAAAGCCAAAGGACGGTACCTTTTTCAAGCGTAAGCCTCACGGAATCCTTTTAACTCTAGCATAGTTCTCAAGAGTGGTAATGTCCTACCAATACCTAATGTCCTGTGATAACAGTTTTTCCAAAGTAAGGAAGTGGGTAATTAAGTCAGCAGGCTCTTCACAGATGAAATTAGCACATTCATCAAAAACTGACTCTGCCCTCCTCTGACGGTGAGTGTCTCCACAGTTAAAGGCATAGGTATCAGTAACCCCTTCCTCATCCTCCACTTCTACATAATCTTCCATAATAAAAAACACACAGGATAGGTATAGCACGAATACTCACTCCAGAGAAATAAAAAAAAATGTTCCACAGAAAGAAAAAATGTGAATAAATAGATGCCACAAAAAATAAATAAATAAATGGTTAGAAAAAAAAATAACGATAGCACTCCAGTTCTCAAATCACCAATTAAGTGATTACATACATATTCACGGGGTATAAGCCTCTTCTTATAATGTCAATAATGAAAGTCTTAATTCCAGGCTGAGCAGCCGTGGCCAAACCAGCAATATGCGAAGCAGAGGAAAAGACCTCCCAGCCCAATGTTACAATCCTGGTAGATAGCGTGTATCACGCGCATGCTGTATTAACCCCCAGCAAAATGAATCCTTAGAGGGACCAAGGGCCCATCGTGTCCAGTGTTTTCCCGTTCAATGTGATCAAGGATTCATCACAGCTACAGTGCTTATTCCTACATGGTTGGTCTCCGATGTGCTGGGGGTTAATACAGCCTGCGCGTGATACACGCTGTCTACCAGGCTTGTAGCGTCGGGCTGGGAGGTCTTTTCCTCTGCTTCGCTTATGACTGTACGTAGTGGTAAATACAAGCCTGTCCTCCTTCTTATTTTTGGTAGCACTTACCTCTTTATCCAGTGCCCGGTCTAACACAGCAGGAGGATATCCCCTAGCCAGGAATCTACTACGTAGTTCTCCAATAGCTGGTTCAATATTATCCTTCCTGCTCGTGATTTTGCAGACCCGGACTTTCTGTGAAAAAGGTAATGCATCAATAAGAGAAGGAGGATGATGGTTATCTGCCCTTAAAATGGCATTTCTGTATGTATCCTTTCTAAAAAGATCAGTATGTAACTCCCCATTAGTCTGTGTAATGAGGACATCTAAAAAAGAGAGTTGCTGTGTACCACATCATCTGAAAAACACGGTGGAGGCAGTGATGGCATGGGCATGCATGGTTTACAATGGCACTGGGTCACTAGTGGTTTTTGATGATGTGAACGAAGACAGAAGCAGCCGGATGAATTCTGAAGTGTATAGGGATATATTGTCTGCTCAGATTCAGCCAAATTCAGTGAAGTTGATTGGACGGCGCTTCACTTTACAGATGGACAATGACCCAAAACATACTGCGAAAGAAACCCAGGATGTTTTTAAGGCAAAGAAGTGAAATATTCTGCAATGGCCGAGTCAATCACCTGATCTCAACCCGATCGAGCATGCATTTCACTTGCTGAAGACAAAACTTAATGCAGAAAGACTCACGAACAAACAACAACTGAAGACAGCTGCAGTAAAGGCCTGGCAAAGCATCACAAAGGAGGAAACCCAGTGTTTGGTGATGTCCATGCGTTCCAGACTTCAGTCATTGCCTGCAAAGGATTCTCGACAAAGTATTAAAAATTAACATTTTATTTATGATTGTGTTAATTTGGCCAATTTTGACTGACTTTTGAGCGCAGGAGGGTCACATGACCCTTCTCTGATCAATGACAGCCCAACAGTGAATACATTTTATATAATACACATGCGGGAATTGAACCCTGATCACCCATGGACTGCACTGTGCAGTAGATGTTACGTTTGTTTATAGAGTCAGATTCATCACACCAACACTGTGGTGTAGCAGCTAGAGAATTGCACCAGCATATGAAAGATCATGGGTTCAATTCCCGCATGGTGTAGGGGTGTGTGTATATATGTGTATCAGCGTGTGTCTGTTAGCAATAATGCATTGAATATTATATAAAAATAAAACCTTGGAGATGTTTTTAAATCGGGAGCCACGCTCAGACAGCATTAAAAGCGGATTCGCGCTATAGCAGATTGCGCTATAACGGGGTTGAGCTGTACTAATATTTTGACCACAGGGTAAACGGGTTGGAGTAAGCTATGCTTCTTATCTGTGCCAACATTAAATACCCAAGGGTTTAAAGATTGGTACATGTCTGGAGTGTTTATATCTAGCTAGCACCAACACTGTCCTGGGTTTCCATTACTCAATGCAATATAAAAAAATGTTTTGTTTTTTTTCAACTTTAAATTTTTATTGGAAAGTACAAATACAGCCAATGTTCCACAGCCCATTATTACATTTCCAGTTTTGTTAAACACATGTAATGACGCCTCAAAGACACATCCACTTAACACTTTACAAACAAGACCAGACGGACTTGACAAGGGGACAGGGAAAGAGGTTAGAGGGGGGGGGGAGAGGTGGTAAGTTGCCAGGCTCTGGTGCAGTTTTTTAGATATCTCTTGTTCAACTTTTTAGGCAATAGCTAAGGGTTTTAACTGGGACAGGTTCTTCTGAGGTTTCTTTCTTTTATTTGTTTTTCCCTATTCTATGACTACATGAAGGTCTGCTAACTGTGCGTCGCTGAGTCGTGTTGTCTAATCTGCCCTTAAAGGAGAACGCACATAGTTTAATTAGCGCAAGATTGAGGTGGCGTCCACTCCTGGAATGTCTACCTGGGTCAACCATGGATCCCAGACCTTTAGAAAATTTGTGCCGGAGTCATTAACTAAACTTGTTAATTGTTCCATCCGGCAGACATGCCAAATTCTGTTTTTGATCTTAGGGATAATTGGTATCTCCTGCTGTTTCCATAATGCTGCGATCTCACATCTTGTGGATGTAGCAAAATGCGCGATTAATTTATGCGACGCATTTGACAGACCCTGGATCCGCATGCCCAATAGGAACAGCCACGGGTCCAGGGGGATCTCCAAATCGAGAATCCGCTGAATCCAATCTCTGATTTGTTCCCAAATAGGGGCCCCCTTAGTGCAAGACCACAGCATATGTCGGAGGTCTGCTGCTTCCCCACACTGTTTAGGGCAGAGAGGGGAGTAGCCTTTTACAAATTTCGCTAAGCGCGTCGGAGTGTAATACCACCTCATAAGGACTTTATATGCGTTCTCCTTTAATGTGGTGCAGATTGAGCTTTTCGCCGCCACCTGTATAATTCTGTCCCATTCGTCGTCCTCTAAAGTCTCTCCTAGGTCTGATTCCCAGTGTCTCATGTAACTCAGTCTATTGTCAATGGGCGACTTCTGGCAGATCACTTCCCTGTACATTCTAGATGTGAGTCCCCTCGTGTCCGTATCTCTGGAACACAGCTGCTCAAAATTTGTTCGCGCCGGTCGAATTGGCGTTTTATTGTAGAAATCTCTGATCTGGAGGTACCTAAAAAATTTGCTGTTTGGGATATTCTTAGAGGATTTAATTTGGTCAAATGTTTGTATGGTCGTTATGCCCTCCAGATCTTTTAGGCGGGAGAATCCCTTCTGAGTCCATATCAAGAAATTTTTGCTATTAAGGCCCGGAGCAAAGTCTGGGTTGCCCACTATTGGTGTCATTAATGATGTTTTGGTTGTCAGGTTACATTTGAATTTCGTGGCCTCCCAAACTTTTAATGAATTGACCATGGTCTGCAGCGGATTGTTCATCTTGAGTACCCCTTCTCTGGGTAGCCAGATTAAATTTCGGATTTCAATTGGTGCACAGCATCTCTTCTCCAACTCAACCCATCTCCGTAGGCTTGGGTCTGTGTGCCATTGGAAAATCTGCCCTAATTGGGCTGCTTTATAGTAGGCCTGCAAGCAAGGCACCGCTCACCCTCCGCATGATGTGGGACGTTTTAATATTCCTTTAGCAATTCTTGGGTTTTTCCCGTTCCAAATAAATTTCATAATTTTTGACTGGAGGGAGAGGATGTCCGCCTGCACCAAAGGGATAGGGAGACTCTGGAAAAGATATAGCATCTTTGGGAGGAGATTCATTTTCACGCTATGTATCCTCCCAATCCATGAGATGCTCCCCTTCATCCAGGTTCGGAGATCCTCCCCCAGCGTCTTTATGATCTTGGGGAAATTTGCTTTATATAAAGTTTTATACTCCCTTGTGAGATAAACCCCTAAATATTTGATAGCGGAGGGTTGCCATTTGAACTGAAAATTGAGGTCAATCAGTTTTTCGACTTCTTTTGGTAGATTAATATTGAGGGCTTCTGATTTAGACTGATTGATCTTAAATCCCGAAATTTGGTTAAATTTGCCCAGTATGTTGAATACATTTGGGAGAGATGTGAGAGATTTGGCTATTGTGAGAATGACATCATCCGCATATAGAGCGGCTTTGTGCATTTGGTCTCCCACAGGGATACCAGAGATATCTGGGTTATTTCTGATGTGTGCCGCCAAAGGCTCTATACATAAGGCGAACAGTAGTGGCGACAGCGGGCATCCTTGACGTGTTTCGCTTTTGATTTCAAACTGTTCTGAGGGGAAACCTTGATATCTCACTCTTGCTGTTGGGTTTTTATACAACGCCAGGATGGCCTGCAGGAGGCGTCCCTCAAAGCCAAATGCTCTCAGTGTTTCCGATAGGTAGGGCCAATCTATTCTATCGAAGGCTTTTTCAGCGTCCAGACTTAACACCATGGAGTGAATTTTTTCTTTTTGGGCCAGATCAATTAGGTCAATAATTCTCCTGGTGTTATCTGCCGCTTGTCTACCTCCGATAAACCCTACTTGATCCGTGTGAATTAACCCGGGAAGAACACTACCCACCCTGTTGGCTATAAGTTTAGAGTATATTTTGAGGTCCAAGTTAATCAGTGAAATGGGCCGGTAGCTCTTACAGTCTGCCGGGTCCTTTCCGGGTTTATGGATCACCGATATTGAGGCTTGGAGCATTTGTGTTGGGAATGAGGCCCCTGCTAAGATTTCATTGAATAACTTTAACATGTGGGGGGCTAGAATTTTTAAATATTTCTTGTAATATAAGTTCGAAAAGCCATCTGGCCCTGGGGCTTTAGCCGGTTTTAGTGCTTTGATGACCCCAGAGAGTTCCTCCATCGTGAAGTCCGACTGGAGTGCCTCCCTGTCGCATCTCTTCAAAATGGGTAAATGTGCCTCTTTTAAGAAGGTCCGTAAATCCTCCTTTGTTTTCGGATTATGGGTTACCTTATCTCCATTGTATAATATTTCGTAATACTTTTTGAATTCCCCTGCTATGTTCGCTGGGATGGAAGTAAGGTCCCCGCCCTGGTTTCGAATTGCGTGAATGTGATAGTTTGGAAGCTTGTTTTTTAGCTTATTGGCAAGTAGTGTGTCAGGCTTGTTAGCTTTTTCATAAAATTTCCGCTTGGACCAGGTCAATTCCTTCTCGGCCTGGGCGGAGAGGAGGAGGTTAAGACTAGTTTTAGTGGCTACTATTTGAGTCAACGTGTGGGCATTCTTATTTTTTTGTGGAGGGAGGAAAGCTCCGCTAGCTGTTCCTCTAGCTTCAAAAAATTTCCCTCCCGTTCTCTTTTCCGTTTAGCGGCCAGATTCATAATGACCCCCCTGAGGGAAGCCTTATGGGCCTCCCACAGTCTGGAGTGCGTAGCCACACTCCCCTCATTCTCCTCGAAGTATTGTGTGATCTTTTCCCCAATTTCCACCTGTAGGGCTGGGATTTTCAGCAAGATTTCGTTTAGTTTCCAGTTCGCTCTAGGTCTGTCTAGTGGGATTAGTGTGCACCGCAGCTCTATAGATGCATGGTCTGACCATGAAATATCATGGATCTCGGTGTGAGAGACCCCAGGGACCATTCTGTTGGATACAAGGAAGTAATCTATCCTGCTATATGTGTCATGTGGGTGTGAGTAGAAGGTGTATTCTCTCAGTCTCTGGTGTTGTTCCCTCCAGATGTCGAGTAGTTGGCAGTCACGTAGCCCTTTTTTAATTGTTAGTATGTCAGATCTGTGTGTAATATTAGTGGATGAACATCTGTCAAGGTCCTCCCGTAGTGCCCTGTTCAAGTCTCCAGCGACAATGATATTACCTCTGGCCACTTTGTTGAGTTTCCCAAAGAAGGTAGAGAAAAAACCGGGGGCCGTCTCATTAGGGGCATATATTGTTGCTAGAGTAATTGGGAACCCTTGGATTGCACCTCTTACTATGAGGAATCTGCCCTCTTTATCTTTGAAAGTCCTATCGGGTACGAACGGTATTCTTTTATGAATTAGTATGGCCACCCCTTTTTTTTTTACTTTCGCGGAAGACAAAAAGTGTGTCGGGTAGTCCTTATCCAGGAATTTGGGGTAGTTGTCTTGAGAGAAGTGTGTTTCTTGCAGAAACAGAATTTCTGCCCCTTTACGCTTATAATCTCGGAAGGCGATTCTGCGTTTAACCGGGCTGTTAAACCCCTTAATGTTATGTGATACTAGCCTGAGTTCCTTACTCATTTAAGAGTATGAGATGACTTTGCTGCCGATATCTGTTCTTGATTGATGCACCTGGACCAGAATCCCGACCTCCTCTTCTTCTCGAACTGCAATACCTCACTTCACCACCTACAGCAATACACAAGGGGGAGCACACAAGAGGGTACACCTGGGGGGACACAACAAACACTAGACAAGACAAAAGACAGTAGAATTCTCGTCGTCTCGGCGACGTCGCCTCCTTGATGAGATCACCGCCTTTGGGAAGCTGGACTCCTCTCCAACCGTCCGGAGGAAACGTGGGATGAAGTTCACTCACCCACCGCGTCCAGTCCCAAAGGACTTCACTAGGGCCCAGGAGATCCACCCTCCTCCCCCCTAGTGCGTGGCCCATGCGGATTTTTGAAGCAGGTCACTCCCCCCCACTCCTGCCTCGCTCTTCCTGAGCTTGAATTAATAAAACCTAACATATACTATGCATAACCAGAGTCTGTCCCGGCTTTGTTCACCCCTGTAGTATATCAGGCTAATCCCTCGGTGTCATGGCCTCAGCAACCTGTGTTTCTTTGCTTCTCCTCCAGTTCTCGTCCCCCTACTTGAGGTCTGGTCCCCGGCCACGGTGAAGCTGTCACCAAATAAAGAAACTCACCCCCGAGTGAAAGAGCGGTGATCCCCGACACCCCAACTACAGATGTCCAGTGATCAAGCAACCTGCGCTGAAACTGAATCCCTGGTGAGAAAATTTGCGGCCTACCTTTCTGATGATGGCGGCCCCCGACACAAGATGGCGAAGCAGCTCTAGAAGGCGGGAATCCACAGTGAACCGCAGGAGCAGGAAGAGAGCGGTGAGCGGGAAACAGGAGCGGGCGCACGCACCTCCGCACTGGTGAGAGACGTCTTCCAAAATGGCCACCCCCCGGATACGCGTCACAGCTGTGCCCCGGAAGGAGCGGCGCCATCTTGGAGGTGGCGCGGAACCAGCTCCCACCGGCGCGATCAGATGACGTCACCAGCAAGACCAAGGACAGCCGTAAGCCCATCAAGGCGTCCAGAATGCGCCGGATGACCCGCGCAGGCCTGGATTAGTCACCTCACCGGCCCGACGCGGGCTTTTTGAATTTTGAGTCTGGGAAGAATAGAAAGACATACGGGAAGGGAATTAGAATAGCGCCGTAGCGGCAGAACCATTAAGCGAGTAAGGGCAGGGTGAGTGATAGAGAGGGAGTTAGTAAGAGGATAAAAGCAAGTAGATGAGAGGAAATAAGCCGAAGTGGAGACATTTAAGGAGACAATACTATAAGAAGGAGTAAGGAAGTAGACTTGAATTTAAAGTGGGGTAGGGATTCAGCAAGTAGTAAGGAAGTGGTAGAGGGGAGAGCAAGGAGGAGAGGAAGTAGGGAGCTAGAAAGAAAGAAGAATAAATGTGGAGAAGTGAGGAAATCAGAAAGCTATAGAAATGTGCAAGTTAGATAGTGGGAGTGGTGACTGGAAGTGGAGTGAAGGGGGACGTGAAGTAGGACTTGGTAGGTTAGGTATCAAAGGAGGTAGAGAAGTGTTAGTAGGTTGGTGAAGACAGGTTGAGTGGGAAAGGAGAAGGGAAGTAAGGAGCAGGGCGACACAAGGTTTAGATAGACAGATGCGATCGCTGGGGAAGGTTGAAATCAAAAAAATGTTTTAAAGCACTTTACTACATTTGTGAAGTAAGGCTTTAACCGATAATAAACAATACAGACCGGCGCCAATTAGTCCAAGGTGATACTAATGTCCAGCACTGAAAGAGTCTCAGAATAGTAGATAGCTGCAGTAGTATCTTCACAGCTTGTCTTCAATGATTGGACTCCATATGTATGTGCATGGGAGAAAAAATAGACAAAGAAAACATATCATAGTGCAGTATGCAAACAACCAAACATGCAGGACAAACAGGACAAGACAAACACTACATAAAACAGGCAAGGCTGACTAATCCTACAATAAAGTATTTATTAACACAATTAAAATGAAAATGATGAGGTAGCACACGTGGGATCCGGTGGGTAAAAACCGGAATCCTACTTACAGTACTGCCACAGGACATAAGCAGGGGTGTAAGGATAGATGGTAACCGGCAGCAGCTCCGTTTTTTCAGTCCTCAGACCTCCAGGGATCTCTCTCTCTCCGTGACCAGAAGCACGTCACACCACGCGGCTTGACGGATCTCGTGGAGCTCCTGGTGCTGTCTGTCAAGCTCAATCCGGAAATCCGCTGCTAGGAGGCGGGTGCAATCGCCGAATTTCCTTTCACTTGGCTGCAAGGCTCCCGCAGTCACTACCAGTCCTCTGCCACACTCAAAATGCAAATCTGCCCAACGCGTTTCGTGCGCATGCGCACTTCTTCAGGGGAGGGGCCTGTTTTATGTAGTGTTTGTCTTGTCCTGTTTGTCCTGCATGTTTGGTTGTTTGCATACTGCACTATGATATGTTTTCTTTGTCTATTTTTTCTCCCATGCACATACATATGGAGTCCAATCATTGAAGACAAGCTGTGAAGATACTACTGCAGCTATCTACTATTCTGAGACTCTTTCAGTGCTGGACATTAGTATCACCTTGGACTAATTGGCGCCGGTCTGTATTGTTTATTATTTGTCTTGTTTTTCCAACCTGTCTTGGAGTTGGTATCACCTGGCAGCCTAAGTTTATTATTATATATTTATATTTTATTGTGTGCACTATCACATTATAACATTATTGTCACTGCACAAGATTTTTTTTTTAACTCAATTTTTTTATTGGGTACAATCATGTCAAACAGTACATACAAGGGTGTCATGATCCCATGACAGTGGTGCTTTCAACAATCTGACAGGGACCCAATAACTTTTTCCATTTTCTTGGGAGTGGTGATTGGATGGGAGGGGGAGGGGAGGAGGGGGAGGGGGGAAGACACACATGGGAGGGGGGGGAGGGGGGGAACCTAGGAGAGAGAGGGGGGGGGGGGGTGGGTGGCGCGCTCCTACCTCCGCGACTGCCTATGGGTATATTTATTTTGTTAGCCACGCGTCCCAGGTGTTTAGAAATTGGGGTATTTTCTTTTGGAGCAGGGCGGTCAGTTTCTCCATTGACATAACTTCGTTAATTCTGCTAGTGACAGTGGTTCTAGAGGGGGCTTTAGTCTGCTTCCAAGCGGCAGCGATGGAACACCTGGCTGCCGTCAGTATGGCCGTTATAAGTCTGGACATCGGTGGATGGAGATCATCAACAGGTTTGTTCAGCACCAGGGTCACCGGGTCTAAGGGTAGGGTTAGTCCCGTGACCTCTCGTATGAGCCTCTGGATCATGGCCCAAAATTTCTGAATCTCCGGACATGACCACCAAATGTGGGCCATGTCCCCCTTTTGACCACATCCCCTCCAGCACAGATCAACTACGCCTGGGTAGATCTGGCTCAGCCTAGCGGGGGTCAGGTACCATTGGAATAGAATTTTGTATATATTTTCTTTTGTTGTTGTGCAAATTGAGGTTTTAGAGGCTTGCTCCCAGATCTCCTCCCAGTCCTCCAGATCTATTGAGAGGCCCAATTCCTCGGACCATCGTTGCATATATCTATGGTTGGGTGGGCCAGACTGGGGTACTAATCCTTTATATATTTGAGAGATCAGGCCTTTTTGATAGGTTGTTTTGGCGCAGAGGGTTTCAAATCTGGTTAATTTAGGAAATTTGGAAGTTGGTGAGAGGGATAGGAGAAAGTGTCTCACTTGCAGATATTTAAATAGGTGGAGGCCCTGTATCTCGTATTTATCCCTAATCACCTGATAAGTAGCGATCTCATCTTTCCGCAGCAGATCGGCCACCATCCTAATGTTGTGACCCTGAAATTGGTCAAATTGACTTGGAGAACACCCTGGAGGGAATTTGGGGTTTCCAAAGATGGGGGTGAGCTGTGAGGGGGATGCTACCAGACCGTACTTCCCTCTACATTTAAGCCATACCTCCCACGTGCATCTCATTGCTCCCAGGGCAAACCTTGGTGGTTTATCCCCTCTGCTGCCAGTGGGCCACATTGCCATTTGGAAGGAGAGGGGGTAGGCGTAGTGAGACTCTATCTCTAACCAAGAAGCTAGGGCCGGGTCGCAATTCCAAACTACAGCCTGCTTCAGCTGTGCTGCGATGTAGTATTTTGCAATGTCGGGGACCCCCACACCTCCTCTTTCTCTAGACGAGAGCATCACTGACCGAGGGACTCTGGGCCTTTTGTCATTCCAAATAAATTGGAGAATTAGAGACTGCATGTTTTTAAGCGCTGTTTGTGGGACCGGGATTGGAAGGGTTTGGAAGTTATATAACAGTCTTGGGAGAACGTTCATTTTTACTGCCGTGATTCTCCCAAACCACGATATTTGGTGTTTTTTCCAGATCTCTAGGTCTTTTTTGATCTGGTTAAATAGAGGTGGGTAGTTATATTGGTATAGGGAGCTGTAGGAATTGGAGATTTTAACACCTAAGTATTTAATGTGGGTGGAGCTCCATCGATATTTATAGTTGGCTTGTATAAGGGTCCAGTCCTGGGGGGGGAGGGATAAATTTAGGGCCTCAGACTTGTCCATGTTTACTTTGTAGTCAGATACTTGGCCAAATTGAGTTAGGTGTCGTTGAAGGTTGGGGAGGGAGGTATGGGGGTTCGCGAGGGTCAAGATCACATCGTCTGCAAACAGCGAAATTTTGTGTTCTCTATCTCCAATTTGGATACCTTTTATGTTGGGTTCGTCCCTGAGCTCCCGCAGCTCCTTGAGACCCCCCTCCCCTTGGGCAGCTCGATCGCGGGTGCCGAAAGACCCGACGGCTGCTTCCAAGGGTGGGGGCTGGAGCAGGGAGCAGCGCGGCTTCCCCTGCCTGCGGCCGGTTGCCGGGGACGCGATCGGGCCGTTGCTAAGGCCGCGATCGCGTCTCTAAGGTCCCGGCGGCCGCAGAGCAGGGCGCCGCCATTAAGGACCGTCTCGCGCATGCGCAGTGGACGCGTAGGCGCAGGGAAAGCCCCAGAGCTAGGGATAGCTCGCGCGAGCATAGGGACAGCTCAGGGAGAAGAGAGAAAGCCCGGGAAAGATTGCACACGCGCAGTGGAGGGTAACAAAAGCCCGCGAACCCCTAGCCTACCAGGGAAGACTCTGAGCAGGGGCTACGAGTCCCATGAGCCTCTGTATGCCCCATGTGACACCAGGGAGCCAATAGGGCTTAGGAAGGCCAGGCAAGGAAAGTGGATACATTGTTTGGACTGCAGCACGTTTGTCAGTTGGAGCTGGGGAGCTGTGAGGGAAGGAAGGGTGCAGAGAGCATGTGCAGCTCCTGCATCGAGTAAGGTCCCCACATCCCAAGTAAGGCCCCAACTCCCCACCAGGTTAGTGGGTAAGTGCTGAGGGACGGCCCAGATAGGGACGCTGCCCTTAGTGCGTGTCTGTGTGCTGTCTTGTCAGGATCACGGCTGGCAGTGCTGTGAGGCCTGACAAGAAGGCATAGTGCTAGTGTGCAGCAAGTTGCTGTACGCGTTCCAGAAGTTTGCAGTGCGTAGCTGCTAGTGTTAGTGTTAGGGTTCCAGGTTGCTGTGTTGAGTGCTGCATGTGACGCTGCCTGTACTGAGTGCAGTGTGTGTGCAGCGTGTGTTACTGTCTGCCGGCTGACTGAGAGCTGTGTGTCGGCTGCAGGCGCGTTAGGATAAGTGAGTTAGGAGCTAGTTGTTCAGTGTGTGTATATCACCAGTGCCAGTTGCACGTGGTGAGCTGCCAGAGTCTGGGATCAGACAGAAGTTACAGGGAGAGTTATTCTGCATGCAGGGACTAGGGTAGAGGTATACCCCAGGGCCCAGTTAGTCCCCTATGACACCAGAGGAAGCTGTATGATATAGGGTTGGCCTTAGGACAGGGACTCCTTCACCATATTTAGAGCAGCAAGAGGGATGCTGTCTGACGGCCTCTGACTGTCTGACAGCGTGTTCAGAGACTGTGTTAAAGGAGCATTCCGGCTGGAGATTCCTTTCCTGTGGATGCAGCGTGTGCATCCATTCCTGCAGAGAGCAGCGCAGCACGCCGTGGGATCACTGTGCGGTGCTGCTGAGTTCCAAGGATTTTCCTGACCAGGACTGGTCAGGGAGGTAGTATATATTAAGTGCACCACCGGGCCCCAACACAGGGAAGCGCTATCCCTCACACTCACACTGGTCTTTATTGTTGGGGACACTCAAGAGACTGCGGGGAATGTGATGATGGACATGTGGGTGGGGGGAATGGTATGCATTCAGAGTGATGCACTGTTATTGATATATTGTTTTGATGTTATGCAAAGAGGTGTTATTGGAGTTACAGGTTATGCTCAGTAAATACTGTTTATTCACACGGTGTGTATTTACTGTATGGTTGTTCTGGTGAGGGCACACTCTCACCCCGTTGAGATCCCTCATCAGTGGAGGCGCTGCACCGAGTGTAAGTACATACCCCAGGTTCCCCGTGGCGGAAGCTCAGCTCTCCTGGTTGCCAAACAGGTATAGCACCACACTGATAAGTAGTCAGACACACCTACCCACCTCAATCTCACTTAAGGGGGGGGGAAAGAGGGCTACATTTGGAGGCGCTGCTGAGATCCAGACCTGGGGTGCTCTGTTCCATTTTTTTTCGCAATTGTCCCATTCCTATTTTTGTCGCCATGTTTGTGAAGTCCGAACACGAGGTCCTTGCCTGGGCTTTGAGGCAGTATATGGAGCCTGGCCAGGTAGTGGTAGTAGGAGGCCTTCCCGCAACTATGCCCGCGGTTGAGGTTCAGTCCTATATGCGTGAAATTCCAGGGTGGCCGCACGCATGTTTCTTAGAAGAAGAACACGATCCCACGGCCCTATGGAAAATGATACTTTTTGTGGCCATCCCCACTGCGGATATATGCCTGGCAGAGGCACTGTCCGCCCTGTGTATGCCCGGGGGCCTGTCTGAGGGGTACCCCCTAGCCTACGCAGACCCAGTAAAATGGCGTCTCCCGCCAAAGCAGGAGAACGCACGTGCTGCTGGCTGCAAGCCTGCACTAGATTGTGTTGAGGAAAACTGTCCGGGATTGGCGGGAAAACCAGAAGGCTACCCCCCTATCTATACAGAAGAGAGCCCTAGTGTAATTGCAGAGACTGTGATTAAAATGGAGTCTCTCTCTAGCAGAGAGTCACACCTAAGATGGCGGCTCCCGCCAAGTCGGGAGAGCACCAGGACTGTGCAAGAAATTGTTGCAGAGTATTGTCCGGGTTGGGCGCGAAAACCTGAACCCCGCCCCTGCACTGTGAGTGACTCAGCACAGAGCCAGAACCACTCCCTTGTAGAAAGTGCCCCTCCTTCAGAGTCCACCAGGGGGAGCAAGCACTGTGACTTTCAACCAAACGTGGATGAGACAGACTGTTCTAGGGAGGAGGAGCCTGACCTCTATATCACTCTGAGTTGTGCTGAAGTTAAGTCTGTCTTCAGGGAGAAATTACTTAGGGATTCCCGCTACCAACAACCGGTTGTGGAGGGCCCGTGTGCCCGAGTGAACATTTCAGATCCGGTTCCTGAGCGGGACGAGGTTGAAGTCCCATCGGTGGCGATGCGCCTACCGGCGAACCACCTCAGCGATTATACAGAGGAATCACAGGGTAAGGCGTATATACCCCCACCTTCTAGTGAATCCAGCGACCAGTCACTTGTGGTGATGCGCCTGCCGGCGGACCACTTTAGTGACAGCAATGAACACCCTATCTTGGCGGATGCAGAGCCTGCTGTGGGCCCGTGTGCCCTGGAGGAGGTGTATCCCGATGTTGCGGACCCTGCTGTGGGCCCGTGCGCCCTACAATGGTCAGTCCGACCTACTACCGAGGTACCATCGGTCCTAGAATGGGGACCAGTACCAAACGACGATGAGGGTGAGTCGACTGCCCCAGGGGTGTCGGGGGTGAGCCTCCAGGTGACCGCGGAGCACGATGGTTCCTTAAGTCTGGTCACCCGTGTGAGGGGCTCCCCTCTACATCGCGTCCTGGCGGAGGTGTCCTCCTTGGGAGAATCCATCCCAAGTCAGTGGAGTGGTAAGGAACTCCCTAACTCCCCACAATCTCCGATGGAGCTGGCCGTGAAGAAGGCCAGAGTTGCGGCTTCTGAACGGAGTATGAGCCCGTGCGCTCCGACACAAGTGGTCCCAGGACTGGGATCCAACGCTCCCGAGTTTTCAGCGCGTAAGTGGACTGCCCCAGAAGTACCGGGGACAGGTCCCAAGACGGCCGAGGTGGGAACTGACAGCATCCCCGAGGACCTGTTGGCCACCGTGAATCACCGCAGTGGTCGGGTGTCTACTCTTTACCCCCGGTCAGGTGAAACAGAGACATTGTCCAGTGCTCGCTTTTCAGTGAAAGCCTCGCAAGTCCGTAGGGACAAGGACTGTGTAAAGGAAGATCCAGGGAGACTGGCCTCCTGTAAGCCCAAAAAGGAGTGTGCCATTCGCCAAGTCGTGGACCGCGGAAAAGGTCCTGGCCTCCTGGTCTGCCGCATCCCTGCCGCGGATGACCGGGTAAGGGTCTGCTTCAGAGACACTGTGCTACTCCTTCCACCAGGGGGAGGAAGTAGCGAAGAGCCAGTAACTGTCGCTTTAGAGTGTGCTCTCCAAGAAATTTTTCTAGGGGAGGCTCACGGACGCAAAAGTGAGGTACCCCCACATGTTCAATTAGGGGCTCCCCACAAATGGTCTCAGCACGCTTCGGTTAATTGGTGTGAAGTGCAATGTAACCTGAAGGGTAAATTCGATACGTGTTGTATGTTCTGTGCCATGCATTTTAATTGTATAAACCTTATGTCAGGGTATGGCGTTCTCCAAGCGAGGACGTTGGATTTTCCACCAGGGGGAGAGTGTAGCCTGGAGCTCCCGCAGCTCCTTGAGACCCCCCTCCCCTTGGGCAGCTCGATCGCGGGTGCCGAAAGACCCGACGGCTGCTTCCAAGGGTGGGGGCTGGAGCAGGGAGCAGCGCGGCTTCCCCTGCCTGCGGCCGGTTGCCGGGGACGCGATCGGGCCGTTGCTAAGGCCGCGATCGCGTCTCTAAGGTCCCGGCGGCCGCAGAGCAGGGCGCCGCCATTAAGGACCGTCTCGCGCATGCGCAGTGGACGCGTAGGCGCAGGGAAAGCCCCAGAGCTAGGGATAGCTCGCGCGAGCATAGGGACAGCTCAGGGAGAAGAGAGAAAGCCCGGGAAAGATTGCACACGCGCAGTGGAGGGTAACAAAAGCCCGCGAACCCCTAGCCTACCAGGGAAGACTCTGAGCAGGGGCTACGAGTCCCATGAGCCTCTGTATGCCCCATGTGACACCAGGGAGCCAATAGGGCTTAGGAAGGCCAGGCAAGGAAAGTGGATACATTGTTTGGACTGCAGCACGTTTGTCAGTTGGAGCTGGGGAGCTGTGAGGGAAGGAAGGGTGCAGAGAGCATGTGCAGCTCCTGCATCGAGTAAGGTCCCCACATCCCAAGTAAGGCCCCAACTCCCCACCAGGTTAGTGGGTAAGTGCTGAGGGACGGCCCAGATAGGGACGCTGCCCTTAGTGCGTGTCTGTGTGCTGTCTTGTCAGGATCACGGCTGGCAGTGCTGTGAGGCCTGACAAGAAGGCATAGTGCTAGTGTGCAGCAAGTTGCTGTACGCGTTCCAGAAGTTTGCAGTGCGTAGCTGCTAGTGTTAGTGTTAGGGTTCCAGGTTGCTGTGTTGAGTGCTGCATGTGACGCTGCCTGTACTGAGTGCAGTGTGTGTGCAGCGTGTGTTACTGTCTGCCGGCTGACTGAGAGCTGTGTGTCGGCTGCAGGCGCGTTAGGATAAGTGAGTTAGGAGCTAGTTGTTCAGTGTGTGTATATCACCAGTGCCAGTTGCACGTGGTGAGCTGCCAGAGTCTGGGATCCGACAGAAGTTACAGGGAGAGTTATTCTGCATGCAGGGACTAGGGTAGAGGTATACCCCAGGGCCCAGTTAGTCCCCTATGACACCAGAGGAAGCTGTATGGCATAGTGTTGGCCTTAGGACAGGGACTCCTTCACCCTATTCAAAGCAGCAAGAGGGTTGCTGTCTGACAGCATCTGACTGTCTGACAGCGTGTTCAGAGACTGTGTTAAAGAAACATCCCGGCTGGAGATTCCTTTCCTGTGGATGCAGCGTGGGCATTCATTCCTGCAGAGAGCAGCGCAGCACGCCGTGGGATCACTGTGCGGTGCTGCTGAGTTCCAAGGATTTTCCTGACCAGGACTGGTCAGGGAGGTAGTATATATTAAGTGCACCACCGGGCCCCAACACAGGGAAGCGCTATCCCTCACACTCACACTGGTCTTTATTGTTGGGGACACTCAAGAAACTGCGGGGAATGTGATGATGGACATGTGGGTGGGGGGAATGGTATGCATTCAGAGTGATGCACTGTTATTGATATATTGTTTTGATGTTATGCAAAGAGGTGTTATTGGAGTTACAGGTTATGCTCAGTAAATACTGTTTATTCACACGGTGTGTATTTACTGTATGGTTGTTCTGGTGAGGGCACACTCTCACCCCGTTGAGATCCCTCATCAGTGGAGGCGCTGCACCGAGTGTAAGTACATACCCCAGGTTCCCTGTGGCGGAAGCTCAGCTCTCCTGGTTGCCAAACAGGTATAGCACCAAACTGATAAGTAGTCAGACACACCTACCCACCTAAATCTCACTTAAGGGGGGGGGAAAGAGGGCTACATTTGGAGGCGCTGCTGAGATCCAGACCTGGGGTGCTCTGTTCCATTTTTTTTCCCAATTGTCCCATTCCTATTTTTGTCGCCATGTTTGTGAAGTCCGAACACGAGGTCCTTGCCTGGGCTTTGAGGCAGTATATGGAGCCTGGCCAGGTAGTGGTAGTAGGAGGCCTTCCCGCAACTATGCCCGCGGTTGAGGTTCAGTCCTATATGCGTGAAATTCCAGGGTGGCCGCACGCATGTTTCTTAGAAGAAGAACACGATCCCACGGCCCTATGGAAAATGATACTTTTTGTGGCCATCCCTACCGCGGATATATGCCTGGCAGACGCACCGTCCGCCCTGTGTATGCCCGGGGGCCCGTCTAAGGGGTACCCCCTAGTTTACGCCGACCCAGCCAAATGGCGTCTCCCGCCAACGCAGGAGAACGCACGTGCTGCTGGCTGCAAGCCTGCACTAAATTTTATTGAAGAAAACTGTCCGGGATTGGCGGGAAAACCAGAAGGCTACCCCCCTATCTATACAGAGAGCCCTAGTGTAATTGCAGAGACTGTGATTAAAATGGAGTCTCTCTCTAGCAGTGAGTCACACCTAAGATGGCGGCTCCCGCCAAGTCGGGAGAGCACCAGGACTGTGCAAGAAATTGTTGCAGAGTATTGTCCGGGTTGGGCGCGGAACCCTGAACCCCGCCCCTGCCCTGTGAGTGACTCAGCACAGAGCCAGAACCACTCCCTTGTAGAAAGTGCCCCTCCTTCAGATTCCACCAGGGGGAGCAAGCACTGTGACTTTCAACCAAACGTGGATGAGACAGACTGTTCTAGGGAGGAGGAGCCTGACCTCTATATCACTCTGAGTTGTGCTGAAGTTAAGTCTGTCTTCAGGGAGAAATTACTTAGGGATTCCCGCTACCAACAACAGGTTGTGGAGGGCCCGTGTGCCCGAGTGAACATTTCAGATCCGGTTCCTGAGCGGGACGAGGTTGAAGTCCCATCGGTGGCGATGCGCCTACCGGCGAACCACCCCAGCGATTATACAGAGGAATCACAGGGTAAGGTGTACATACCCCCACCTTCTTCTAGTGAATCCAGCGACCAGTCACTTGTGGTGATGCGCCTGCCGGCGGACCACTTTAGTGACAGCAATGAACACCCTATCTTGGCGGATGCAGAGCCTGCTGTGGGCCCGTGTGCCCTAGAGGAGGTGTATCACGATGTTGCGGACCCTGCTGTGGGCCCGTGCGCCCTACAATGGTCAGTCCGACCTACTACCGAGGTACCATCGGTCCTAGAATGGGGACCAGTACCAAACGACGATGAGGGTGAGTCGACTGCCCCAGGGGTGTCGGGGGTGAGCCTCCAGGTGACCGCGGAGCACGATGGTTCCTTAAGTCTAGTCACCCGGGTGAGGGGCTCCCCTCTACATCGCGTCCTGGCGGAGGTGTCCTCCTTGGGAGAATCCATCCCAAGTCAGTGGAGTGGTAAGGAACTCCCTAACTCCCCACAATCTCCGATGGAGCTGGCCGTGAAGAAGGCCAGAGTTGCGGCTTCTGAACGGAGTATGAGCCCGTGCGCTCCGACACAAGTGGTCCCAGGACTGGGATCCAACGCTCCCGAGTTTTCAGCGCGTAAGTGGACTGCCCCAGAAGTACCGGGGACAGGTCCCAAGACGGCCGAGGTGGGAACTGACAGCATCCCCGAGGACCTGTTGGCCACCGTGAATCACCGCAGTGGTCGGGTGTCTACTCTTTACCCCCGGTCAGGTGAAACAGAGACATTGTCCAGTGCTCGCTTTTCAGTGAAAGCCTCGCAAGTCCGTAGTGACAAGGACTGTGTAAAGGAAGATCCAGGGAGACTGGCCTCCTTTAAGCCCAAAAAGGAGTGTGCCATTCGCCAAGTCGTGGACCGCGGAAAAGATCCTGGCCTCCTGGTCTGCCGCATCCCTGCCGCGGATGACCGGGTAAGGGTCTGCTTCAGAGACACTGTGCTACTCCTTCCACCAGGGGGAGGAAGTAGCGAAGAGCCAGTAACTGTCGCTTTAGAGTGTGCTCTCCAAGAAATTTTTCTAGGGGAGGCTCACGGACGCAAAAGTGAGGTACCCCCACATGTTCAATTAGGGGCTCCCCACAAATGGTCTCAGCTAGTCTCGGGTATAGTTTGGTGTGAAGTGCAATGTAACCTGAAGGGTAAATTCGACACGTGTTGTATGTTCTGTGCCATGCATTTTAATTGTATAAACCTTATGTCAGGGTATGGCGTTCTCCAAGCGAGGACGTTGGATTTTCCACCAGGGGGAGAGTGTAGCCTGGAGCTCCCGCAGCTCCTTGAGACCCCCCTCCCCTTGGGCAGCTCGATCGCGGGTGCCGAAAGACCCGACGGCTGCTTCCAAGGGTGGGGGCTGGAGCAGGGAGCAGCGCGGCTTCCCCTGCCTGCGGCCGGTTGCCGGGGACGCGATCGGGCCGTTGCTAAGGCCGCGATCGCGTCTCTAAGGTCCCGGCGGCCGCAGAGCAGGGCGCCGCCATTAAGGACCGTCTCGCGCATGCGCAGTGGACGCGTAGGCGCAGGGAAAGCCCCAGAGCTAGGGATAGCTCGCGCGAGCATAGAGACAGCTCAGGGAGAAGAGAGAAAGCCCGGGAAAGATTGCACACGCGCAGTGGAGGGTAAGGAAAGCCCGCGAACCCCTAGCCTATCAGGGAAGGCTCTGAGCAGGGACTACGAGTCTCATGAGTCTCTGTATGCCCCATGTGACACCAGGGAGCCAATAGGGCTTAGGAAGGCCAGGCAAGGAAAGTGGATACATTGTTTGGACTGCAGCACGTTTGTCAGTTGGAGCTGGGGAGCTGTGAAGGAAGGAAGGGTGCAGAGAGCATGTGCAGCTCCTGCATCGAGTAAGGTCCCCACATCCCAAGTAAGGCCCCAACTCCCCACCAGGTTAGTGGGTAAGTGTTGAGGGACGGCCCAGATAGGGACGCTGACCTTAGTGCATGTCTGTGTGCTGTCTTGTCAGGATCACGGCTGGCAGTGCTGTGAGGCCTGACAAGAAGGCATAGTGCTAGTGTGCAGCAAGTTGCTGTACGCGTTCTGAAGTTTGCAGTGCGTAGCTGCTCGTGCTAGTGTTAGGGTTCCAGGTTGCTGTGTTGAGTGTTGCATGTGACGCTGCCTGTACTGAGTGCAGTGTGTGTGCAGCGTGTGTTACTGTCTGCCGGATGACTGAGAGCTGTGTGTCGGCTGCAGGCGCGTTAGGATAAGTGAGTTAGGAGCTAGTGGTTCAGTGAGTGTCAGGACTGGGATGAGTTAGGGGAGTGGGGCAGGTTATTACCCCGCAGGCCCTAGGAGTTTTCCCCAATCCACCCCAGGTTGCGGTTCATCAGGGACAGGCCCTAGGTTAGGGTTCCTGTCACGTTAGGGATAGATAGGGATAGCGGCGGTTGCTGTTCCCGTGAGACGGTGTGTTACCGAGAGACTGTTGTGTTCCCGTGAAGCGGTGGGACCCTCGTTGGGGTTCCTGGAGAAGTACCTGGATAGGATCAGACGGAGGCAGCGCACGTCTGACCCTTTTAGAAGATTGTTGCGGACCCGAGCATCGGAGTGCTCGGAAGGTATTCACTATATATATGTGCACCAACAGGCCTAACACATTAATTAGTGACTGCGCAGTCACCCACGTTCTCTATTAGAGTGCGGGACATTGGGTGGGGATTCTCGGGACATTGGGTGGGATCACCTAGTGTTGGGAAGCGTCCTGCGCGACGCAGTAAGTGTCTCCTCTAGAGAGGGACACAGGTTATGATGTTGATATTGCTGTGATCTGTTTCTTGCATGTTGAGTAAAGTCCCTAGTTAATATATATCTGTGTGAGTATCGATGATTGGTATTGTCCTGCGAGGAACCACTCCCCCTAGGGTGGGAGCCATCGCAGGTGGAGGCGCTGCATCGTTGGAAGTAAGTACCCTTAATATAAATGCCCCAGGTTCCTCATGGCGGAAGCTCAGCCCTCCTGTGAGCCAACAGGTATAGCACCACACTGAGAAGTAGTCAGATACACCTACCCACCCCAATCTCACTTAGGGGGGGGGGGGAAACAGGGCTACATTTGGAGGCGCTGCTGAGATCCAGACCTGGGGTGCTCTGTTCCATTTTTTTTCCCAATTGTCCCATTCCTATTTTTGTCGCCATGTTTGTGAAGTCCGAACACGAGGTCCTTGCCTGGGCTTTGAGGCAGTATATGGAGCCTGGCCAGGTAGTGGTAGTAGGAGGCCTTCCCGCAACTATGCCCGCGGTTGAGGTTCAGTCCTATATGCGTGAAATTCCAGGGTGGCCGCACGCATGTTTCTTAGAAGAAGAACACGATCCCACGGCCCTATGGAAAATGATACTTTTTGTGGCCATCCCCACTGCGGATATATGCCTGGCAGAGGCGCCGTCCGCCCTGTGTATGCCCGGGGGCCCGTCTGAGGGGTACCCCCTAGTCTACGCAGACCCAGTAAAATGGCGTCTCCCGCCAAAGCAGGAGAACGCACGTGCTGCTGGCTGCAAGCCTGCACTAAATTGTGTTGAGGAAAACTGTCCGGGATTGGCGGGAAAACCAGAAGGCTACCCCCCTATCTATACAGAAGAGAGCCCTAGTGTAATTGCAGAGACTGTGATTAAAATGGAGTCTCTCTCTAGCAGAGAGTCACACCTAAGATGGCGGCTCCCGCCCAGTCGGGAGAGTACCAGGACTGTGCAAGAAATTGTTGCAGAGTATTGTCCGGGTTGGGCGCGAAACCCTGAACCCCGCCCCTGCACTGTGAGTGACTCAGCACAGAGCCAGAACCACTCCCTTGTAGAAAGTGCCCCTCCTTCAGATTCCACCAGGGGGAGCAAGCACTGTGACTTTCAACCAAACGTGGATGAGACAGACTGTTCTAGGGAGGAGGAGCCTGACCTCTATATCACTCTGAGTTGTGCTGAAGTTAAGTCTGTCTTCAGGGAGAAATTACTTAGGGATTCCCGCTACCAACAACCGGTTGTGGAGGGCCCGTGTGCCCGAGTGAACATTTCAGATCCGGTTCCTGAGCGGGACGAGGTTGAAGTCCCATCGGTGGCGATGCGCCTACCGGCGAACCACCTCAGCGATTATACAGAGGAATCACAGGGTAAGGTGTATATACCCCCACCTTCTAGTGAATCCAGCGACCAGTCACTTGTGGTGATGCGCCTGCCGGCGGACCACTTTAGTGACAGCAATGAACACCCTATCTTGGCGGATGCAGAGCCTGCTGTGGGCCCGTGTGCCCTAGAGGAGGTGTATCCCGATGTTGCGGACCCTGCTGTGGGCCCGTGCGCCCTACAATGGTCAGTCCGACCTACTACCGAGGTACCATCGGTCCTAGAATGGGGACCAGTACCAAACGACGATGAGGGTGAGTCGACTGCCCCAGGGGTGTCGGGGGTGAGCCTCCAGGTGACCGCGGAGCACGATGGCTCCTTAAGTCTGGTTACCCGGGTGAAGGGCTCCCCTCTACATCGCGTCCTGGCGGAGGTGTCCTCCTTGGGAGAATCCATCCCAAGCCAGTGGAGTGGTAAGGAACTCCCTAACTCCCCACAATCTCCGATGGAGCTGGCCGGGAAGAAGGCCAGAGTTGCGGCTTCTGAACGGAGTATGAGCCCGTGCGCTCCGACACAAGTGGTCCCAGGACTGGGATCCAATGCTCCCGAATTTTCAGCACGTAAGTGGACTGCCCCAGAAGTGCCGGGGACAGGTCCCAAGACGGCCGAGGTGGGAACAGACAGCATCCCCGAGGACCTGTTGGCCACCGTGAATCACCGCAGTGGTCGGGTGTCTACTCTTTACCCCCGGTCAGGTGAAACAGAGACATTGTCCAGTGCTCGCTTTTCAGTGAAAGCCTCGCCAGTCCGTAGTGACAAGGACTGTGTAAAGGAAGATCCAGGGAGACTGGCCTCCTTTAAGCCCAAAAAGGAGTGTGCCATTCGCCAAGTCGTGGACCGCGGAAAAGGGCCTGGCCTCCTGGTCTGCCGCATCCCTGCCGCGGATGACCGGGTAAGGGTCTGCTTCAGAGACACTGTGCTACTCCTTCCACCAGGGGGAGGAAGTAGCGAAGAGCCAGTAACTGTCGCTTTAGAGTGTGCTCTCCAAGAAATTTTTCTAGGGGAGGCTCACGGACGCAAAAGTGAGGTACCCCCACATGTTCAATTAGGGGCTCCCCACAAATGGTCTCAGCACGCTTCGGTTAATTGGTGTGAAGTGCAATGTAACCTGAAGGGTAAATTCGACACGTGTTGTATGTTCTGTGCCATGCATTTTAATTGTATAAACCTTATGTCAGGGTATGGCGTTCTCCAAGCGAGGACGTTGGATTTTCCACCAGGGGGAGAGTGTAGCCTGGAGCTCCCGCAGCTCCTTGAGACCCCCCTCCCCTTGGGCAGCTCGATCGCGGGTGCCGAAAGACCCGACGGCTGCTTCCAAGGGTGGGGGCTGGAGCAGGGAGCAGCGCGGCTTCCCCTGCCTGCGGCCGGTTGCCGGGGACGCGATCGGGCCGTTGCTAAGGCCGCGATCGCGTCTCTAAGGTCCCGGCGGCCGCAGAGCAGGGCGCCGCCATTAAGGACCGTCTCGCACATGCGCAGTGGACGCGTAGGCGCAGGGAAAGCCCCAGAGCTAGGGATAGCTCGCGCGAGCATAGAGACAGCTCAGGGAGAAGAGAGAAAGCCCGGGAAAGATTGCACACGCGCAGTGGAGGGTAAGGAAAGCCCGCGAACCCCTAGCCTATCAGGGAAGGCTCTGAGCAGGGACTACGAGTCTCATGAGTCTCTGTATGCCCCATGTGACACCAGGGAGCCAATAGGGCTTAGGAAGGCCAGGCAGGCAAAGTGGATACATTGTTTGGGCTTGAGCACGTTTGTCAGTTGGAGCTGGGGAGCTGTGAAGGAAGGAAGGGTGCAGAGAGCATGTGCAGCTCCTGCATCGAGTAAGGTCCCCACATCCCAAGTAAGGCCCCAACTCCCCACCAGGTTAGTGGGTAAGTGTTGAGGGACGGCCCAGATAGGGACGCTGCCCTTAGTGCATGTCTGTGTGCTGTCTTGTCAGGATCACGGCTGGCAGTGCTGTGAGGCCTGACAAGAAGGCATAGTGCTAGTGTGCAGCAAGTTGCTGTACGCGTTCCAGAAGTTTGTAGTGCGTAGCTGTTAGTGTTAGTGTTAGGGTTCCAGGTTGCTGTGTGGAGTGTTGCATGTGACGCTGCCTGTACTGAGTGCAGTGTGTGTGCAGCGTGTGTTACTGTCTGCCGGCTGACTGAGAGCTGTGTGTCGGCTGCAGGCGCGTTAGGATAAGTGAGTTAGGAGTTAGTTGTTCAGTGTGTGTATATCACCAGTGCCAGTTGCACGTGGTGAGCTGCCAGAGTCTGGGATCCGACAGAAGTTACAGGGAGAGTTATTCTGCATGCAGGGACTAGGGTAGAGGTATACCCCAGGGCCCAGTTAGTCCCCTATGACACCAGAGGAAGCTGTATGATATAGGGTTGGCCTTAGGACAGGGACTCCTTCACCATATTTAGAGCAGCAAGAGGGATGCTGTCTGACGGCCTCTGACTGTCTGACAGCGTGTTCAGAGACTGTGTTAAAGGAGCATTCCGGCTGGAGATTCCTTTCCTGTGGATGCAGCGTGTGCACCCATTCCTGCAGGGAGCAGCGCAGCACGCCTTGGGATCACTGTGCGGTGCTGCTGATTTCCAAGGATTTTCCTGACCAGGACTGGTCAGGGAGGTAGTATATATTAAGTGCACCACCGGGCCCCAACACAGGGAAGCGCTATCCCTCACACTCACACTGGTCTTTATTGTTGGGGACACTCAAGAGACTGCGGGGAATGTGATGATGGACATGTGGGTGGGGGGAATGGTATGCATTCAGAGTGATGCACTGTTATTGATATATTGTTTTGATGTTATGCAAAGAGGTGTTATTGGAGTTACAGTTTCTGCTCAGTAAATACTGTTTATTCACACGGTGTATTTACTGTATGGTTGTTCTGGTGAGGGCACACTCCCACCCCGTTGGGATCCCTCATCAGTGGAGGCGCTGCACCGAGTGTAAGTACATACCCCAGGTTCCCCGTGGCGGAAGCTCAGCTCTCCTGGTTGCCAAACAGGTACCGCACCACACTGATAGTAGTCAGATACACCTACCCACCCCAATCTCACTTAGGGTGGGGGGGAAAGAGGGCTACATTTGGAGGCGCTGCTGAGAGACAGACCTGGGGTGCCCTGTTCCATTTTTTTCCCCAAATTGTCCAAGTCTCAATTTTTGTCGCCATGTTTGTGAAGTCCGGACACGAGGTCCTTGCCTGGGCTTTGAGGCAGTATATGGAGCCTGGCCGGGTAGTGGCAGTAGGAGGCCTTCCCGCAAATACACCCGCGGTTGAGGTTCAGTACTATATGCGTAAAATGGCTGGGTGGCCGCACGCATGTTTCTTAGAGGAAGAACACGATCCCACGGCCCTATGGAAATCGATACTTTTTGTAGCAACCCCCACTGCAGATATATGCCTGGCAGAGGCACCGTCCGCCCTGTGTATGCCCGGGGGCCCGTCTGAGGGGTACCCCCTAGTGTACGCAGACCTAGTAAAATGGCGTCTCCCGCCAACACAGGAGAACGCATGTGCTGCTGACTGCAAGCCTGCACTAAATTTTATTGAAGAAAGCTGTCCGGGATTGGCGGGAGGACCAGAGGGCTGCCCCCCTATCTATACAGAGAGCCCTAGTGTAATTGCAGAGACTGTGATTAAAATGGAGTCTCTCTCTAGCAGTGAGTCACACCTAAGATGGCGGCTCCCGCCAAGTCGGGAGAGCACCAGGACTGTGCAAGAAATTGTTGCAGAGTATTGTCCGGGTTGGGCGCGAAAACCTGAACCCCGCCCCTGCACTGTGAGTGACTCAGCACAGAGCCAGAACCACTCCCTTGTAGAAAGTGCCCCTCCTTCAGATTCCACCAGGGGGAGCAAGCACTGTGACTTTCAACCAAACGTGGATGAGACAGACTGTTCTAGGGAGGAGGAGCCTGACCTCTATATCACTCTGAGTTGTGCTGAAGTTAAGTCTGTCTTCAGGGAGAAATTACTTAGGGATTCCCGCTACCAACAACAGGTTGTAGAGGGCCCGTGTGCCCGAGTGAACATTTCAGATCCGGTTCCTGAGCGAGACGAGGTTGAAGTACCATCGGTGGCGATGCGCCTACCGGCGAACCACCCCAGCGATTATACAGAGGAATCACAGGGTAAGGTGTATATACCCCCACCTTTTTCTAGTGAATCCAGCGACCAGTCACTTGTGGCGATGCGCCTGCCGGCGGACCACTTTAGTGACAGCAATGAACACCCTATCTTGGCGGATGCAGAGCCTGCTGTGGGCCCGTGTGCCCTAGAGGAGGTGTATCCCGATGTTGCGGACCCTGCTGTGGGCCCGTGCGCCCTACAATGGTCAGTCCGACCTACTACCGAGGTACATTCGGTCCTAGAATGGGGACCAGTACCAAACGACGATGAGGGTGAGTCGACTGCCCCAGGGGTGTCGGGGGTGAGCCTCCAGGTGACCGCGGAGCATGATGGTTCCTTAAGTCTGGTCACCCGGGTGAAGGGCTCCCCGCTACATCGCGTCCTGGCGGAGGTGTCCTCCTTGGGAGAATCCATCCCAAGCCAGTGGAGTGGTAAGGAACTCCCTAACTCCCCACAATCTCCGATGGAGCTGGCCGTGAAGAAGGCCAGAGTTGCGGCTTCTGAACGGAGTATGTAGCCCTTTTTGTGAACCGGCCGACCCACCCAATATCACATTGGCCCCTCGTGGTCTAACCGGTCCCTTTCCCTGCAACACACCTGCTCTAAGGGACTACTGGTACTGCATAACCTGTGTGGCTCCAGGAGATCTGAGCCTCCGCTAGCTGGGAGCCTGGGGAAAAACCCTTACCCTTACTTGGTGCAGCGCCTCCACTTACCCAGGATCCCCCGTGAGGAAAGATAGCCCTGAGTAAGAAATACAATAACACTTATAGATAAACAATACTAACTCTTTACTTAACACACATATAACACATTACATAACATAACCATAACCAGATGCTCTACCCGCATCACATCAACCCAATGTCTGGTGTACCCCACCCAGTGTCCTGTGATCACCCCACACCCAATGTCTCGTAACTCCTACGGAGGTCGTGGGTGACTGCGCAGTCACTATTTAAGCTAGGGCCCAGTTGGTGCACATATATTACTTCAGAGATACCTTCCGAGCACTCCGATGCTCGGGACCGCAACACACTGTCTTCTAAAAGGGTCAGACGTCCGTCTGATCCTATTCCAGGTACTCTGCCGGTGGACCCCAACGAGGGTCCCACCGCTCAACGGGAACTGCAACCGGATCACGGCAACACCAACCGCGTGGGAACAGCAACCGCCGCTATCCCTATCACTAACCACTGCTAGAGCGACAGCAACCCTAACCTAGGGCCTGTCCCTGAAGAACCGCAACCTGGGATGGCTTGGGGAAAACTCCTAGGGCCTGTGGACAATAACCGCCCCCCTTCCCCTAGCTACCCAGTCTCGACTGTATCTGCTAATCCTAGCAGCCTAACGCCCCTGCAGCCAACACTCAGCTTACACTGTCAGCCTGCAGGTATTCACACCGTGCACACACACTGCACGCACTGCGCACAGCACATGCAGCGACACACACCCAGACGGCTGCAATCACACACAGCCACCCGGATCCCGCAGCAATCCCACTGCAAGCACACTGTGCCTCTTTGACAGTGCCCACAGCACTATCCACTGTGGCACTGCCAAACTGCACCTTCCACACGTAAGGGTCACCTCCCTAGCTATGGCCGTCCCTCTTCAGTTACCCCCTACCCTTACCCGGGAATTGGGGCCTGCCTGGGGATCTAGGGAGAACCCTTACCTGATGCAGGAGCCACGCGCTCCCTGCACCCTTCCTACACCTTCCTTCTCCTCTGCCTGACTGCCTGTTGCAAAGCCCGGGAAATGTATCTATATTCCCGGGCTGAGCTTCCTCCAGCCCTATTGGCCGCAAGGGAGCACCTGACCTTTGTCTCCCTAAGCCTGCTGGGAGTTGTAGTTCCCAGGGGCTGCCTAAAGCATTGGGGCCGCGTGCGCGCTTCCCTTGCGCATGCGCGAACCCCTAATGGCCGCCTCACTCTCTCTGCTACCTTCCCTACTCTCGCGCGACCTCTCCCTATCCCTGGAGTCCCATCGCGCGCTTCCGCCCAACTGCGCATGCGCGAACTAACGCGCAATGGCGGCGCCCTCTCCTTTGCAAGCCGGACCGGTGGCAACGCGATCGCGGCCCTAGCGACGGCCCGATCGCGTCCCCGGCAACCAGCCTGCACCGCTATGCCCCGCGCTGCTCCCTGCTCTGGCCCCCACCCTCGCGAAGTGCCGGCGGGTCCGTCGCAGCCTCCGGCGGCACCCGCTACCACACGGCACTCGCGGAGAGGGGCCAGGGAGCGAAAATATACCTCGGGGCTACATTATAGAGACCAACAGAGCGGAGGGAGGGGGGACACAACAGATTACACTGCACATACCAACTGATAAGAGGGGTGGGAGCATGGCATACAGGGCTACGTAGAAGCAGACCACCATGAAACAATAGCTACCAACATGGAACCCAGACTATCAGAGGGTGGAATCATGCAGAGATATCAAGGCAGGCAGGAAATTACAAGGGAAGATGGCAAACAGAGGCAAACAGTTATCTTAGTCAAGTTACAAGTTACACTCTTATTGTTGATGTTTCTTGCTGAACTTACAGTTTGCAAGCACAGTTACACAAAGTGGCCGTTTCACTATTGTATTATTATTCCACTACAAGGGAGAGGGGGGGGAGCGCTGCCCCCCGTGAAGGCCTTGAGTATGAGCCTCCACATGGGTGTGGGAGAGAAGACCCACAAGAGACCCATGGAAGTCCCGTTTAGGCCAGCTGAGAAGGATGGGAGAGGGGGAAGGAGGGCCATCCCGAACTCCATCCAGGCTGTACGCCTGACAAGGGCAAAGAAGGGGACTGGGGGAGCTAGCTCTCGCCCAGCCCCCGGAATGTTACTCTATGTTGAAATAATTGTTGATTTGTGTTTCTCGATGTTTCCCCAGTGTGTTTCCCTTTGTACCCCCATGCCATCGCTCCAGACTGCGGACAAGTGGACTCAAGCACGAGACCATCCGACACCCACATCGCTGTCGCCAGAGGCTCAGACGGTGGATTACGCAAGAGTAAAGGTTGGAAACTACAATCATGAATAAAGGGGTTACTATAATATCACATAATGTTAAGGGCTTCAATAATCCAGGGAAGCGCAGACTAGCTATGGCAGACTATAAAAAAACAGACCCTGACATCATCCTCTTACAGGAAACACATTTTTCTAAAACCAATGCCCCAAAATTTATTGATTATAGGTATAAAAACTGGTTCTCAGCCTCAGCCACAAAAAAAAAGAGGGGAGTAGCCATCTTGGTGCATGACCGTTTGCCCCTGATGATTAAGACCATTAAAAAAGACTGCAACGGCCGATTTCTCATTTTAACCGGCGAAATAAGAGGTCAACCAATCACGCTGGCAAACGTTTATGCTCCAAGCGAAGGTACGGAAGCTTTTCTAGTAAGGTTCTTCGCTGCGCTCCAGAGATTAGCGACAGGATGTGTTATACTGGGAGGAGACTTCAACCAAACCCTAGATCCTATACTCGATAGATGCACCCCGAGCGGTAAAAATAGCTCCAAGATAAGACAAACCTGGAGTAGAGAGCTGCGCACCAATAACCTAATAGATATTTGGCGAGAACAGCACCAGCAGGATAAAGGTTTCACATTCTACTCCCACCCTCATGACAGATACAGTCGGATAGACTACCTGTTTGTATCAAGTAGACTGGTTTCACAGATCTCCCACACGGGCATCCACGATATTTCGTGGTCAGATCACGCGCCGATAGAGCTGCGGTGCACTAATTTTAGTCTAGACAGACCAGGAGCGAACTGGAAGCTCAATGAAGTTTTACTCAAGATCCCCGCTATTGCACAAAGCGTAGGGGATAAAATCAGGGAATATTTTCGGGAGAACGTAGGAAGTGTGACTTCGCAGGCTACCTTATGGGAGGCCCATAAGGCGACTCTGAGAGGAGAGCTCATGAGGATTGCTAGCAGGCGAAAGAGGGAGAAGGACAAAAAAATCAATCAATTACAAGCGGAATTAGCAGTCCTCTCAACTCGACATAAAAAGAATAAAGACGCAATGACCCTTAAGGAGTTGCTAGATACTAAAACCAAATTGAATATTTTGTTGACCTCCCGGGCTGAGAAAGAGCTGACATGGACTAAGCGGAAATATTTTGAGAAAGCAAACAGGCCAGATACCTTACTTGCCAACAAACTAAGAGACAAAAACCAAGTCTCCCAAATTCGGGCAATTCGAACAAAACAAGGGGACCTGACCTCTGACCCTAAAAAAATAGTCAATGAATTTAAAAAATACTATGAGACCCTCTACGATGGGGCGAAGGTGGCACACACGCCAACCACACAAGCACGGCTTAAGACGTTCATGACTGAGGCACAGCTGCCTACAGTGACCAGAGAGGAGAGGGACGCACTGCAGGCAGAATTTACTATGGAGGAGCTTTTCGAGGTAATGAAAGCACTGAAAGCAGCAAAGGCCCCAGGCCCAGATGGATTTTCCAACCTCTATTATAAAAAATTTCGGAAAATTTTAGCTCCTCATCTCTTAAAACTTTGTAACTCCTTTTTGGATGGTGCCCCCATCCCGAGCTCGATGCTCCAGGCGTCTATCTCAGTAATCCACAAACAAGGAAAGGACCCAGCGGACTGTAAAAGCTACAGGCCCATCTCATTAATAAACTCGGATATAAAAATCTTTTCCAAACTGTTAGCTAACCGCCTTAACCAGGTGTTGTCCAGGTTGGTCCATCCTGATCAAGTAGGGTTCATATGTGGTCGGCAAGCAGCTGATAACACCAGACGGATTATTAACTTAATTGATCTGGCGCAGAAAAAACGTATCCCGTCTATGGTGCTTAGTCTAGATGCTGAAAAAGCGTTCGACAGAATTGACTGGCCCTACTTGAGAGCGACGCTTGGGGCGTTTGGGTTGGGAAGGAGAATGATAGAGGCAATTCTCGCTCTGTATCAGGGACCGACGGCGAAGGTCAGACACCAGGGCTTCCCTTCGGAAGAATTCCAGATAAAGAGCGGCACCAGACAGGGCTGTCCTCTGTCACCCTTACTCTTTGCGCTTTGTATTGAACCCCTGGCGGCACACATCCGTCTCAGTCCAAATATAACAGGCATCCAAATCAGGGACCAGTCACATAAAGTGGCCCTGTATGCTGATGACGTGATACTCACACTATCACAGCCCCTCACCTCTCTGCCGAACGTCTTCCAATTGTTAGGGGAATTTAATACAATATCGGGATTTAAAATTAACCAGGCAAAATCAGAAGCCTTAAATATCAATTTACCTAAAGCTACTGAGAAATTGATCACGATAAATTTTGAATTCAAATGGCAAACCTCCTGCATAAAATACTTAGGAGTAAATATCACAAAGCAATCTGATACCATTTATAAAGCGAATTACCCCAGGTTGATTCGGACTCTGAAGGAAGACCTCCGGAAATGGGCAGGGTACAACATATCCTGGATCGGAAGGATCCAATCACTGAAAATGAACCTCCTGCCCAGGATACTGTACCTATTTCAGACTCTTCCGGTCCCAATAAACAGGGAAGAGATCCTTCGGTTACAGTCCGCAATGGTGAAATTTATCTGGGGTAATAAAACCCCCCGTATCAAAACTAGTATTCTAATTCGACCCACAACAAAAGGAGGACTAGCGGTACCTTGCCTGTTGTCGTACTATAGAGCGGCCCAATTAACTCAAATCATCCAGTGGCATACCCACCCTAGTCAGAGGCGCTGGGTAGCACTGGAGGCGGCCTGCTGTGCCCCGGTGGCATTGCAGGACCTGATATGGCTCCCAAACAAGGTCCGCAAGGACTTCACAAACCCGCTCCCCGCGGTAGTCGGCTCTTTGGCAGTTTGGGACAAAAGCAAATATAAGCACGTCTTGATGAGACAACACTCCTTGATGACCCCAATTTTGGGAAACCCTGATTTCGCTCCGGGCCTGCAGAAGAAAGATTTTAATACATGGACACAGAAGGGCTATACTCGCCTTCGACACCTGGAGGGTAGGATATCGATTAAATCGTTTGAGCAAATTAAGTCTGAAAAGTCAATTCCAAATTCAGAATTCTTTAGATACCTCCAGCTAAGAGCTTTCTATGACAAATTTCCCATCCGCGCTAAACGCACTAATTTTGAACAGCTCTGTTCTATTGGAACAGGAACCAAGGGACTTATCTCTACAATGTATAAAGCGGTGGTCTGTTCGACTCCTGACGCTGACGTGACATTAAAATATAGGAATAGGTGGGAAAGGGATCTAGGAGACACATTAGAGGACAAAGACTGGGATCAAATCAGCTTGGCGGCAGCTAAAAGCTCGATTTGCACGACATTAAAGGAGAACGCGTATAAAGTCCTAATGAGGTGGTATCTGACTCCAACACGATTATCAAAGTTTGTCAGAGGTTACCCCCCATTGTGCCCTAAACAATGTGGGGAGCAGGCGGACTTGCTGCACATGCTGTGGGGCTGCACCAAGGTACTCCCAATCTGGGAGGAGATCAGAGATTGGCTTCAGAGAATTCTCGACTGCACGATCCCTTTGGACCCCTGGTTGTTTCTGCTGGCCAGACGCACCCAGGGGCTAAACAGGTCGGAGCACAAATTAATTGCACATTTTGCAATTGCTCTGAGGTGCGAACTCGCAGCATTGTGGAAGCAACCAGAGATACCAAACATCCCAAAAATCAGAAATCGAATTTGGCATGTTTGCCGGATGGAACAGTTAACGAGTCTGGTTAACGACACCGGCACAAACTTTCTCAAAGTCTGGTCACCATGGCTCGGCCTGAACGATATCCCAGGGGTCAATGCCTCCAATATACTGCTTTAATAGTTATGGGCGCGTTCTCCTTGGATGGAGTGTAGAGGACAGAACGACTTAGACTCTTACCAAACTAAGGGAATAAATAACTGGGGTAGAGAAGATCACAAGCGAGGGCCACGATACATTAAAAAGCTCAGCAACCAATGCTACGATTGCAGACACCATGAGTTCTCGTGGATCGGATGTCCACTAAGCACAGGAAGCCCAGAAGACAGCGAGAACTACAACCTCCACGTTGAGCCAGGATGAGCTGAAATAGTTCGGTGGCAACCCCCCCCTCCCTCCCCCCCCCTGGTGTAGTATGTCAGTACGTCTTGTTGGTCTGTTCGTTACCCCAGTATGTCTTTCGTGAATATACTTTTAATATGAGTTGTTGTGGATATATTTGTATACGACAATGGGTTGGAAGAAAATGTGATTATTGTACCATGCACTCAATAAAAACTTTTGGTTGAAAAAAAAAAAAGGGTGAGTAATGTGCGTACATCAATTGCAATAAAATCAAGCAGTTTCGGGATATGTTACCCAACGCCTCCGGAGACCGGATTAGGTGTCCTTGCAGGGGTTAAACTGCTATCCTCGATGGTGCAGGGTCCTATTGGAGTAGGTGCACAACCTCTGCTGGTCCTTGCTCCCCTGTGCACGATTGGGCCGGGAGCTGCTTGTTCCTGTAGTGCTTCAGCAAAGCAAATCTGGTCATCTGCTGGGCGTTTGCACTCTCCTCCGTGTGGAGTGCTTCCTGGTTCGTGACGTCACCACAGGAATTCGGCGCCGTTCGACCACGATCAAATTGCGCAGTAGGGTGCTAATAAAAAGCTAGAGCACTAGTACAAACATGTCCTACGCGTTTCGAAACATAAAGTTTCTTCATCAGGGACTGATATCAAGTGGATTCGGGTAAAGTCTAAATATCCCACAATCTTGCCTCATTGGCTCAGCCATCAGTTCTATTATCCAATAGGAAAGCGACTGGGGCGGGGCTAGAGTCCCGAATACGACTCTGCTGACTTCTGTGATCCCTGGACTCTGGATTATGAACATTACGATCCTGATCTCTATATCCCTGGACTCTGGCACACGGACACCACTACTCTTACTCTTAACCCCAACGGCATTGCAACTATTATTAACCATCTTTCTACAGGCCCGGCAACGCCATACCACACTCCGGGCACGCCCTCACTGTTGTGGGCGCGTGATAATACCCTTCTGTCAGGAATCGGCGTTCTCCTCGCTCCCCACACAGAGCACTCCCTCACCGCAGGAAGCCCCTGGATACACAAAACAATCCTGCCTCCCCTCGGCGATTCCTCTGCTCAGCGCCGGGCGCGCCCACGCCCTCCTGCACGCACACCTGCACGCACACCTGCACCATCCACTGGCTCGGTTCACATGCATACACGAGTTATGGAGCACGCTCAGTCTGCACACTCTTATTCCCGTCCCCCGGACCTCAGGCTCCGCCCCCGCACACTGCACGGGCATACTCAGGTTACCAACAAGACTCACCTGGCCTGTTATGCCTGCACCAATCTGCAGTGTCTCCCTGTAGCTCTTCCTGTCCCGCCTCCGTTCCTAATTGGACCTTCCTGCTTTATCTAGCTCCTCTCTGCTCTCAGTCTTTGCTCGACATAGTCTCTGTATGGAAGTACTTCTGGATACTCTCAGTGTTTTCACAGGTTCTGACGCGGCTTGTACGACTACCCCCTCTGGCTCTCGATCTCGGCACTCCTTGGATAATGCACACTCTGGTAACCCCTTGTCTACCTTACTACACCTGGCCTGGCAACGCTTCATACCACACTCCGGAGACGCTCCCTTTGCTGCGGGTGCGTGTATTACCACTTCCCCTTCAGCTCAGGGGACAGGTCTGGTCTGCGGGCAGCACCGGCGTAACACCTTCCCACCTCAGTATTGGGGACTGGTCAGATCTGCGGGCATACAGGCGTTACAGGTATTAAGTCTGGACGCGGAGAAGGCCTTCGATAGGATAGACTGGCCATACCTGAGGGAGGCATTGAGAGCATTTGGCTTTGAAGGATGGATACTTGAAGCCATCCTGGCATTATATAACGGCCCTACAGCAAGGGTTCGACACCAGGGCTTCCCCTCGGAACAATTCAATATCTGTAGCGGGACAAGACAGGTGTGTCCCCTGTCCCCGCTGTTATTCGCCCTGTGTGTCGAACCTCTGGCGGCCCATATTCGCTTAAGCCCCGATATCTCAGGGATAGAGGTAAAGGACCAAGCCCACAAGGTGACATTGTATGCAGATGACGTGATCCTGACATTGTAAACCCCTCACCTCCCTGCCCAATATCTTTGAGATTCTGGGAAAATTCAATCAAATTTCCGGGTTCAAAATCAATCAGACCAAATCAGACGCCCTCAACATAAACCTACCACGTCCGGTAGAAAAATTAATAGAAATACACTTTAATTTCAAATGGCAAGCCTACTCTATCAAATATCTTGGGGTATACATTACCAAAGATTATAAATCACTCTACAAAGCAAATTACCCGAAACTGTTTAAGACTCTACGGGAGGATCTCAGAGTATGGGCAGGATATGGCATTTCATGGTTCGGGAGAATTCACAGTATTAAAATGAACCTCCTCCCAAAGGTGCTTTATCTGTTCCAGACCCTACCGGTACCTTTAGTTCATGCTGACATCATATCCTTACAGTCTCGAATACTGAATTTTATTTGGAATAACAAAAGCCTGCGAATCGCGAAGGGCATCCTAAAAAGGCCAGCGACGAAAGGGGGGTTAGCGGTATCTTGCTTGTTGGCATATTACAAGGCAGCCCAATTGAGCCAAATTGTCCAGTGGCACTCAGACCTTTCCTTGCGGAGATGGGTGGCACTGGAGAGAGACTGCTGTGCACCAGTTGAGTTGCACGATTTAATCTGGCTACCCAAAATGTGTGGAAACACAATAAAGATGCTGCTACAGGCCGTGGGGGAATACCAAATTTAGACATCAGCTCATCACCAAACAATCCCTGATGACCCCGTTACTAAAGAATCCGGATTTCAATCCGGGGATGCTCAGTAATAATTTTCTAATCTGGGCCCAGTTGGATTATAAACGACTAAAAGATCTGGAGGGGAGAAAATTTATTAAAACATTTGGGCAAATCCAATCAGAAAAAGGGGTGCCAATCACTGAACTATTTAGATACCTCCAGATCAGAGCTTTTTACAATAAATCTTCAATTCCGCCACCTAGAACAAATTTTGAGCAGCTGTGTTCTAGGGGAACGGACACAAGGGGACTGACCTCTAGGATGTACATGGAAGTGATCTGTCCTGGGAGGACTGACGAACCCTGACTTAACTACATGACGAAATGGGAGACAGACTTAGGGGAGACACTAAAAGACGAAGACTGGGATCATATCCTACAAGCTGCAGCCAAAAGCTCAGTTTGTGCCACGTTAAAGGAGAACGCATATAAGGTCCTTATGCGTTGGTACCACACCCCACTAAAGCTATCTAAATTTGTTAAGGGGTACTCGCCGCTCTGCCCAAAGCAGTGCGGGGAGTCAGCGGACTTAAAACATATGCTGTGGTCCTGTCCGAAGGTGGTCCCGATTCGTGAAAACATTAGGGAATGGTTACAGAGGATTCTCAATTTGAAGATCCCCCTGGATCCGTGGCTGTTCCTACTAGGCAGGCGGATCCAGGGATTGCCGAAAGCGGCACACAAGCTGGTTGCGCATTTCGCAACCACCACCCGATGCGAGATCACAGCAGTATGGAAACAGAATGAAATACCAGTTATCCCCAGAATTCGGAATATAATTTGGCATGTTTGCCAGATTCAACAGTTGACTAGTTGGGTCAACGACACTGGCTTAAATTTCCTAAAAGTCTGGGCACCATGGTTAGCCCAGACAGACATCCCAGGGGTAGAGGCTGATGCAATCCTGCATTAATATCAATAAATGCGTTCTCGGATGACTTGGCAAGACTCATGACCAATTGATTAGGAGACAGGTAGGATCCACTCTGAGACCAGCTGACAGGGGAGCTAAGCAATGAATTATAGGAAGGATTCAGCCAAAACGATGCAGCCATAGAAGCAACATTAATTCACTGGGCTCAAAGCGGTCCCGCCCTACCCCTCCCTCCCCTTCTCGTTTGTACCTTTTGTTGTATTGTCCAGGTCATGTAGGTCAGGTCTGTCACGTCTTGTGAATAAATGTTGTTTGTCAAACGAAAAACATATTGGTACACTATCCCAGAATATGTTGGGATAGGGGTAGTACTGATATGGGTAATGTGGTACTAAACAATGGATTGTTTCACATTGTATGCTCTGTAAAACCAAATAAAAATTTCAAGTTGAAAAAAAAAAAAAACTCCACCTTCTCCGTTTACCTTAAGTATCTAGCTTCTTAACCTCTCCCTGTACCCTTCCTCCTATAACCTATCACCTATAACTTGTCTGAATTACGCTGCCTGTTTTTCCTAGTCAACCCTATTTAACTCTACCAAGTCTGTATCTCATCCTACTGACCTCAGCCCCCCGCGGACCTTGCCTCACTCCCTCGCGGCGTTCTAGGGGTCTCCTCTCTCTTTCTGCTTCCATTTTCCCTGCCCTCGCCTCTCTTCGTCATAGTCCCGCTCTTGCTCTATTTAATTTGGTTTCACCGCCCCACTCCCGCTATTGGGCCATGTAGAGGGAGAAAGGGGGTGGCCCGGTATTAAAGGGGTTGCACCCCATATGGCCATCCCTTGACCTCACCAGAGAGACAAGGGGTTAACTGGACTGCGGTCCAGGGATGTGGTTTGCACCTTGTTATACCTTGAAAATGTATGTTCCCCTGTTCCCATGTTTCACCTTTAATGTTGTTTCCCAAGGCAGGGATAAAATCCTGCAGAGATTCCTTTGCAGACGCCATCTGCTAGGCTAATAGGTCATGAAGGGCAGCCGGCTGAGTAGCCTAAGCACGGTGATCAAAAAGTTAACTGCCCTGATTGTTTACCCAATGTCTAGAGATTAAGTATTAATCAACAAACTCTGCCAGTCTAATTGTTACCTGAGGGCGGAGAATCATCAAACTGGAGTGGTTTGTAAGTGTCATGTCTACACCTACAAACAATGCAGATACTTAATTTGGTAGACTGGTCCTAGCCCCTGATTTAATTATGGGGCTTCCCAGAGTCCCATTACACCTGGGCTAATTAGCTGGGGGGCATGGGTTAATCTGTGTCTCCACGTTAGGGATTGGATACAGATAATTGTTCACCAATGGTCTGTATTCAATGTTAAGAAGAGGGTTGCACAGGTATATAAACTGTGTCAACCCTACAGTTTTTAGTTGTGCTTCTGATTCCACCTGGAATGTCACCGGATTGATGGAGAATTGCTAGCTGATATTTCTCCATTCCCCAACCCTAAGTAAGTGTTACCTTCTTGCCTGTTAATTGTACTATATTGCTGTCTTCACCTTCTTTAAGGAATAAATTATATTTTATTATATCTAAGCCTCGTTCAGTTCAACACAGATATTTGGTGTTCATTATATCTTGTCATAAGCTACCGTGACAAGCTCTATAATTAACTGGTGGCAGCGGCGGGATTGAACTGAACCTGTATTACAGTGTACTGTAATTACCCTGTAATGTAGTGGGAACTAGAAGGGAATTGCGAGTTCCTGGGACTAAAGATATTGAACACACAGTAGTGCAACAGTTAACACAAGTTGTAACACCCCCTCACTGCTGCGACCGCGAACCATGAGCGAGGCGGAAGGCTCATCCAACATGAGGACCCGAGCTCAGCTGAAGGACAAGTGCCGTGAATATGGACTGCCCTATGAGAACCAGGAGGTCGCAGACATGGTTGACGCAATCGGTAACTATGAAGCCCGGCTTGCAAAGCCTCAGTATACAGCTCAGCTTGCCTTTATACAGCCACCCGGAGATCAGGGAAGGAACCCAGTGCCGGGGCGGCGGAATCTCGGGGAGGGAACGAGTGCACCTCCCGGGAGCAGTGCAACAGGAGGGGTACTGGTTGCTGCGGCTACCAGTCCGTTCACCCCTGAAATGTTGGCACTGATTACTGCATGGGGAGACAGAGGGACACCGGAGGAGCGGCTGCAGTTTATCACTATGCCAGTGAACAGACCCGCTTATTGCCCCCCTGTCCAACCCAACACAGATGAACTCAAACTGGATCAGCACAGTCTCACCAAGTTCGTGGAAGGTACTAATCAGATAGACAGTTTTCTAAAGAACTTTGAGACACAGTGTCGGCTGTACAAAGTGCTTCCCCAGCATAGGGTTGCACGCTTGGACCCCTTAATGTCCGGATTGGCTAAGCAGACGATGATGGCGCTTCCAGATGAGTATGCTGATGACTATGACCACCTGAAAGTTCTGTTATTGTTTCAGTACGGTTTTACCCCTGAAGCCTACCGGGGTAAATTCCGGCAGGAAGAGAGGCAGCCCCAGGAGTCCTATGTTACCTACGTGACCCGCATGGCTTTGTACGGGATACGTTGGGTGGAGGGCTATGAGGCACGGACTTACCAACGCCTGCTGGACCTCATCTTTCAGGAGCAGCTCTTTTTGGATTGGGGGGAGGGCCAGGGTGTGCGGGAGGTGGGGGTTTTACCCGGTTTGGATGCTGAAGTTCTTCTTGGCAACGATCTGGGTCCGATGACCTGCACCTACGACCGAGTGCCCAAACCCGCTGCAGTGGCGGCAGTTACCTGGAGCCAGACAGCGGCAATGGCGGCGGCGCTAGTCCCCCAGCCTTTGGGATCAATGTTAGCGGAGGGCGCAGAGGAGCCCGGGGAGGTAAGTCAGGATCAGTTGCAATCACAGACTGACTTACTGTTCCCCCTCACCCTTCCCCATTCTCCGGACAATGACATGACTGGGGGGTGGCCAGATTTAGGAGCCCAGTTTAGGGAGGCAGTGAAGACAGAACCTACCCTGGCCAGCGTGAGACTTCGGGCGTCCGAATCTCAGGCAGCGGAAGGCACTGAGCACTGCCTATGGTATAAGGGACTCCTATATAGAGAAGAAGGGAACCCAGGGATAGAGGAGGGATTGACCAGTAAGCGACAGCTAGTAGTGCCCCAGGGGTACCGGCAGCAACTGTTACGGGTAGCTCACTCTATTCCGTTAGCGGGACATCAGGGGGTCAACAGAACGCGAGCCCGGTTATTACAGCGTTACTACTGGCCGGGGGCATCTCGAGATGTGGGCAATTTCTGCCGCTCTTGTGATGCCTGCCAGCGAGTGGGTAAGGCGGGCGACCGTGTGAAGGCACCACTAAAACCCCTACCGATAATAGGGGAACCCTTCCAGAAAGTAGCGATGGATCTTGTAGGACCCCTTATGATTCCTAGCAGGTCAGGGAAGCGCTACATCCTCACGGTGGTGGATTTTGCCCCCCGGTACCCTGAGGCGGTAGCGCTTGACACCATAGATGCCAAGACAGTGGCAGCAGCTTTGCTGAACATTTTTACTAGGGTAGGTTTCCCTAGTGAGGTCCTAACCGATCAGGGGTCGCAGTTCATGAGTGGACTGTTACATTGTCTCTGGGATGCATGCGGTGTACAGCACCGGCGCACTACCCCTTACCATCCCCAGACAAACAGATTAGAGGCGGAGGGGAAAGACTGGGAGATTCATTTACAGCACTTGCTGTTTGCCTACCGAGAGGTACCGCAGGAATCTACAGGCTTCTCCCCCTTCGAGCTACTATATGCCCGCAGGGTACGTGGACCTCTGGACCTATTCCGTGAGGGATGGGAAGGGGAGACTACTGCTACTGATGCTTCAGTGATCCAGTATGTAGTAGATCTCCGAGACCGGTTAGAGATGCTCATGGGGGTGGCCCAGGACCACCTCAGGGCCGCTCAGACCAAGCAAAAGCAATGGTATGACCGGAATGCCCGAAGCAGGGAATTCATCCCAGGACAGCAGGTGCTTGTTCTCAAACCCACTCGGGAGAACAAGTTGATGGCTGCCTGGTCGGGACCGTACCCGGTTATCCGAAAGGTGAATGAGTACAACTACGTTGTACAGGTAGAGCCTGAGAGGCACAAGACATATCACATTAACATGTTGTGACAAACGGCTTACTCCGGGGCTCCGCCGTCTGTCCGGGACTGTTAGAACACGGTCTTTTAGGGTAGGTTAAATGATGAGACGTCACGTACTGTTCCTTTAAACAGGCTATGCCTGGTTTATTCAGTCCCAGGCACTGAGACTGCCACAGTTTAAACAGAAAACAAAGCCAAACAAAAAAGCTGCTCGTCTGAGCGATAACTTAAACTTAGATGTCCCTGACTCAGAGTTGGAAGTGGCTTGTCCACTTCCACCAACAAAATAAGTACCTTTGCAGTCTTTAGACAAACTAACAGAATGAATGAAGCGATTTGGGAAAGAGGCTTTCTCACCCCTCTGCAGTTCAGCAGCCTTCCAGGCTCTTGGGCGGGGGCCCAGAGGAAACAGGAAACAGTTCTTATATACCTGAACTCTAATCAGCATGACAGGTGACAGAAAACAGGCAGCAGACAAACTGTGGAATGGAGTGCCTGTACCACGAGGCTGCCCTGTTCAGCTTAGACAGGACAGAAACTGTTCAGTATCCTGGGAGCCCTGTATATGGAGTTTATTACCAACCCCTGGTTTCTGTCACATATCCTCCCCCCCAGCTCAGACCTCGAGGGGTGAGCGACCATGGATATTAGGGAGTGCATCCTTGACAACCCGTCGGCATTGCCATGTTTGTGCCCCGACCTGTGTTCCACAGAAAATTTAAAGGGCTGTAGGCTTAGGAACCACCTGGTCACCCTAGCGTTCTTCTCCCTATTTTGACACATCCAGGTAAGGGGTGCATGATCTGTGACCAATCGGAACTTTCTCCCCAACAGATAATACTTGAGTGTCTCTACAGCCCACTTTATTGCGAGACACTCTTTCTCGACTATGGAGTAATTTTTCTCCTGGGGATTTAGTTTCCTACTTAAATAAAGGATGGGGTGCTCCTCCCCTTGAAACTCCTGGGAGAGTACCGCCCCCAGCCCTACCTCAGATGCGTCGGTTTGGACTACGAACTCTTTGGAGAAGTCAGGTGTGACCAACACTGGTTGGGCACAGAGAGCTTCTTTCAGGCTTCTAAAGGCCTGTTCGGCTTCGGGGGACCACTTTACCATTAGCGGTCCTCTTGCTTTTGTGAGGTCGGTTAGTGGGGTTGCCTTAGTTGCAAAATTGGGAATAAACCTCCTATAGTAGCCAATTAACCCCAAAAAGGTCCTTACTTGTTTTTTTGTGACTGGCCTTGGCCAATTTTGTATCGCCTCTACTTTGAGTGTTTGTGGTTTGAGTAACCCTCTACCAATAGAATACCCCAGATACTTGGCCTCCTCCAGACCAATAGTGCATTTAGCGGGGTTAGCAGTTAGTCCAGCAGACCGAACTGCGTCGAGCACAGCTTGGACCTTTGGAAGGTGGGACTGCCAATCTTCACTATGGATTACCACATCATCCAGGTAGGCGGCAGCGTACCGAACATGTGGTTTTAAAATTTTATCCATCATTCTTTGGAATGTGGCGGGAGCTCCATGTAAGCCAAAAGGCAGCACCTTATATTGAAAGAGGCCGTCTGGGGTTGAGAAGGCTGTTTTTTCTTTTGCCCTTTCTGTGAGGGGAACCTGCCAGTACCCTTTTGTTAGGTCTAGGGTTGTGAGATATCGGGCTTTGCCCAGTCTCTCTACAAGTTCATCCACCCTGGGCATAGGATAAGTATCAAATTTTGACACCGCGTTTAGTTTCCGGTAGTCATTACAAAACCTTGTTGTACCGTCTGGCTTTGGGACTAAAACTATAGGGCTGTTCCACCCACTTTGGGATTCCTCAATTACGCCTAGTTTTAGCATTTTTTTAACCTCTAAACTTATAGCCTCTCTCTTGGCCTCTGGGATTCGGTACGGTTTAAGGTTAACTCGGACCCCCGGTTCAGAGACTATGTCATGTTTAATTACGTTAGTTTTACCTGGCTGTGTAGAGAAGATTTCTTTGTTCCTTCTCACTAAACTCTGGACCTCTCGTTTCTGATGCACGGACAGTGTTTCAGCTATGCTAACCTCTGGGTCAGTTTCTTGATTCTCTGACGGACCTGGGGGTACTAGGGTTAACAAGACCTCTCTATCTTTCCAGGGCTTGAGTAGGTTTATATGGTAAATTTGCTCAGGTTTCCTCCTACCTGGCTGCCTTACCCTATAATTTACTTCTCCCACTCTTTCCAAGACCTCATATGGCCCATGCCATTTAGCAAGGAATTTACTCTCCACGGTGGGAACCAGAACTAGTACCCTATCACCTGGAAAAAAAATTCTGACCCTAGCACCCTTATTATACGTATTCCTTTGTGCTTCTTGAGCTTTCTCCATGTGTTCCCTCACTATGGGTAGGACTGTAGCAATGCGGTCCTGCATTTGGGCAACATGCTCTATTACACTTCTGTAAGGGGTAACCTCGTGTTCCCAAGTTTCTTTGGCTATATCCAGTAAGCCCCTTGGATGTCGGCCATACAATAGTTCAAACGGGGAGAAGCCTGTGGATGACTGGGGAACTTCCCTAATGGCAAATAACAGGTATGGTAACAAACAGTCCCAGTTTTTCCCATCCTTATCGACCGCCCGGCGTAACATGCTCTTTAAGGTTTTATTGAACCTTTCCACTAAACCATCTGTTTGTGGATGATAGACTGAGGTTCTGAGATGCTTGATTTTTAGGAGTTTGCATAGCTCTTTTGTTACTTGGGACATAAATGGTGTTCCCTGGTCAGATAAGATCTCTTTAGGAATTCCGACCCGGGAAAACAGAAGTACTAACTCTTTTGCTATGTTTTTAGCAGAGGTGCTACGTAGGGGAACTGCCTCCGGATATCGGGTAGCATAATCTAATATTACCAATATATGCTGATGTCCCCTAGCAGACTTTATTAGGGGTCCTACTAGATCCATAGCAATCCGGTCAAATGGTACCTCTATTATGGGAAGGGGTACCAATGGGCTACGGTATGCTTTGAACGGGGCGGTGATCTGACATTCTGGGCATGAGGAACAATAGTTTGTAATTTCTGCCAGAACCCCAGGCCAATAAAAGCTTCGGAGAACCTTTTCTTTTGTCTTTTCCACCCCTAGGTGTCCCCCCAATGGATGACTATGTGCGAGGTGTAATACTACGTTACGGAATGTCCGTGGTACCAACAATTGTTTAGTTGTAACTGATTTTCTTTTATCAACCCGATATACTAGGTCGTTCTCTACCTCGAAGTAGGGGTAAGCAAGTGACCTATCTGGTTGGCCATGAGTACTATTCTGGTCCCGTATATTTCCCCTTGCTACCGCTAATGTGGGGTCCTCCCACTGGGCCTTCTTAAAACTCCCAGGACTGACCTCTAGGTCAGCGAGGGTCTTATCCTGTACTGGGGTGGTAAGTGCCTGATCAACATCTTGATTTGGGGTATTCCCTACCAAAGTAGTGATGGGGAAGGGAATTTCATAGCACTCCTCCTTTTCCCCTTTCTTATTTGGGCCCTCGTCAACCTCCATTTCTGAAAAAGGGAAAGGATTTGTTTCTTCTAACACTTCGTTATGGTCTGCTATTGAACTCTGGGCGCTATTCTGAGCTGGGGACCACATTTTTAGAAAATGGGGAAAGTCGGTCCCTATTAACACATCATGTGCCAGTTTGGGTACAACACCCACCTTGAAATCTAAAGAACCAAATTCTGTTTCAAAAAAAACATCAACAGTGGAATATTCATGATTATCCCCATGTATACAACAAATTGCCACTCTTTGTGAACTGTTTACCTGTTTCTTCTTAATGGGCAATAGGTATTCGGACACTAGTGTGACCATACTCCCAGAGTCAAGAAGTGCCCGAACCCTCTTACCATTAACCTTTACAAATGCCCACAGATGGTTATTCAAGGGGTCCTCTGGGCTAGGGCCCATACATTGGGACAACAGCGAATAAGGTTCCACGCTGTTGCATTGCATGGGCTCATCATTTAGTGGGCAGATTTTTGCTGTGTGGCCCCTCTCATGACAATTTACACATTTAGGTACATAGTCTGTGTCCCATTTAGAGCCTTTTCCCGGCTCCCCATGTTGGCTATTGCCCTTAGTGTGCGAACCACTGTTGCTGGTGCTGCGTGAAGGTGGTCGCCGCTCTTCAGCTCCCCTTAACCCCGGTACCCTTTTACCGTCTCTGGAAGAGTCCTGGAACCTCGGGTAGTGGGGTTGCTCCACGACTGTGGGTTGCGGGTGCTCTCCTGCTGCATTGTACCTTTCTACGAGGGCCACAAGCTCATCCGCATTGTGGGGGTCACTCCGACTGACCCAATGGCGTAAGGCAGAGGGAAGTTTCCTCAAGAACTGGTCCATGACCAACCGTTCCACGATGTGGCTTGCTGAGTTGATCTCGGGTTGTAGCCACTTCCGGGCGAGGTGGATGAGGTCATACATCTGGCTTCGGGTGGCTTTATCCATCGTGAAGGACCATGCGTGAAACCTTTGGGCGCGAACAGCCGTGGTTACGCCGAGGCGGGCGAGGATCTCGAACTTCAATTTTGCATAGACGTTAGCTTCGGCTGGCTCTAGATCAAAGTAAGCCTTCTGGGGTTCGCCGCTTAGGAAGGGTGCGATTAGACCAGCCCACTCAGCTTCTGGCCATCCCTCTCTCTGTGCCGTGCGTTCAAACGTGAGAAGATAGGCTTCCACATCATCCGAGGGTCCCATCTTCTGAAGGTAGTGGCTTGCCCTGGTCATTTTCGGAACTGGGGCTGCCGCTGCCAGTGGAAGGTTACTGATAGTCTCCCTCAGGATCTCGAGTTCCTGCTGTAAGCCCTGAGCGAACCGCTGTTGCTCCTCTTTCAGCAAGCGGTTTGTCTCTTGCTGGTTTGCATTCGCCTGTTGCAGGGCTTCATTCGCGTCTCTCTGGACAGCGACATTGCGTACCAGCGCACTCACCACGTCTTCCATCTTGTTTGGAGAGAGAGAAAAAAAAACCTTTTTTTTTTTTTTTCTTTAAAGTTCTTTAACCCCCAGACCTTTTAGTGTTCTGCCCGCATTCTCCACCATATGTGACAAACGGCTTACTCCGGGGCTCCGCCGTCTGTCCGGGACTGTTAGAACACGGTCTTTTAGGGTAGGTTAAATGATGAGACGTCACGTACTGTTCCTTTAAACAGGCTATGCCTGGTTTATTCAGTCCCAGGCACTGAGACTGCCACAGTTTAAACAGAAAACAAAGCCAAACAAAAAGCTGCTCGTCTGAGCGATAACTTAAACTTAGATGTCCCTGACTCAGAGTTGGAAGTGGCTTGTCCACTTCCACCAACAAAATAAGTACCTTTGCAGTCTTTAGACAAACTAACAGAATGAATGAAGCGATTTGGGAAAGAGGCTTTCTCACCCCTCTGCAGTTCAGCAGCCTTCCAGGCTCTTGGGCGGGGGCCCAGAGGAAACAGGAAACAGGTCTTATATACCTGAACTCTAATCAGCATGACAGGTGACAGAAAACAGGCAGCAGACAAACTGTGGAATGGAGTGCCTGTACCACGAGGCTGCCCTGTTCAGCTTAGACAGGACAGAAACTGTTCAGTATCCTGGGAGCCCTGTATATGGAGTTTATTACCAACCCCTGGTTTCTGTCACAATGTTGAAAGAGTACAGAGCACCGAGTATGGGAGCAGTGATGGACATTTGTTGCCCACTGCTGGAGGATCCGGCGAGCAATGCTCTGCCTGATCTCCTAGGGGAGGCTAGGCAGGGAAACACTGTGGAGCAGGTAGATATAGGGGCACAGTTGAGTGCTAGGCAGTAGCTAGAAGCCAGGGACATGCTAGCTAAATATAGGGCCCTCTTCACTGACATGCCAGGGACCACACATCTCACAAAACACCCAGTGCACACAGGGGACCTGCAGCCTCTGCATAAGCACGCTTATAGAGTGTCAGCAGAGGTCAATACCAGTATGGAAAGGGAGATACAGGAGATGCTGACCCTAGGGGTAATTACTCCGTCCCAGAGTCTTTGGGCAAGCCCGGTAGTTCTAGTCCCTAAGAAGGACAAGACCACCCGGTTTTGTGTGGACTACCGCTTGCTCAACGCTGGAACGGTGTCAGATGCCTACCCCATGCCCCGCATGGATGAGTTACTGGATGAACTCGTGGGGGCAAAGTATCTGACCACTATGGACTTGAGCAAAGGCTATTGGCAAATCCCCCTGACCCTGGAAGCTAGGGAAAAGTCAGCATTCATCACTCCAAGTGGCCTCTATGAGTTTTTAGTGATGCCATTTGGGATGAAGAATGCCCCGGCTACCTTCCAACGCCTGGTCAATAGGTTACTGGAAGGGATGCAGAGCTATGCCAGGGCTTACTTAGATGACATTGCTGTCATTAGTAATTCCTGGGACTCCCATTTAGGACATGTAGCTGCGGTGCTAGATAGGATCAGGGAGGCTGGGCTTACCTTGAAACCCACTAAGTGTATGGTAGGGATGGCAGAGGTCTTGTACTTAGGGCACAGGGTGGGTGGAGGGCACCTCAAACAAGAGCCAGCCAAGGTAGAAGCCATAGTTCAGTGGCCTGTTCCAAAAAACAAGAAACAGGTCATGGCATTTTTGGGCATCGCAGGGTACTATAGGAAGTTTGTCCCACAGTACAGCGCCGTGGCAAAACCCCTGACTGATTTGACTAAGAAGCAACTGCCTGTGCTTATCACCTGGACTCCTGCCTGTGAAACTGCTTTCCAGGCACTGAAAACTGCGCTTGCTGGGGCCCCCATACTCGCTGCCCCAGACGATACCAAACATTTCCTCATACAGACTGATGCCTCGGACTATGGCATTGGGGCTGTGTTGAGCCAAGTGGGGGACGACGGTAGAGAGCACCCTGTGGTGTACCTCAGCCGAAAATTACTCCCCAGAGAGGTGGCCTATGCCACCATTGAGAAAGAGTGCTTGGCCATTGTGTGGGCACTCAAAAAACTGCTGGGGGTATTTGACTTAAAAGGGGTCCCGCTAAGCCGGCGACCCTCAGTCTAGCAGAAGTGTCAGGGATGAAAAGCCCCAGAGCACCAAACTATAAACATGTCCGGAATTCTGAAAAGTACCAGATTCTGGGCCATTGACACCGTAGGGCCAAACCCCAGACTCAGGGACGCCAAAAAGAGGGTGTATCTCAGGTATGCAAAGTTGCATAGGTGTCAAGCTTACACATGCGCCTTGCTAACCGGAAAGCCTTTTTGCCCGGTTTTGCCAACTGCGGCCAAAACGGTGATTGGTAGGTTAAGAAATCACATGGCGGGGATTGGGTGTACATGTTAAGGATACCCTGGATCAGCCTATAACTGTGCCCCCCGGACTATCCTCAGTGTGATCCAGATTTGATTCATGATGTAACTACGCTTTACACAGGATTTCATTCAAGCACTGTGGTAGCGGTTCCAAAAGAGAAGGGGTTAATAACATCGCAACTAGGGATTTACGGAATTCGTTAGCCCTGGTGACTCCCGAACGAATTCTAACGAAGTTCTACGAAATTCTTTGATTTAGCCAAGTTATTAGATCGGCAAGTTGTGATCTAGCAAAAGTGGACTTTTAACAGAGACTGCATTTCTTGCGCTTTCTCGCAAAGGACAATTTATTTTGTTTCCCCATCCCAGTAAGTGTTGTTTTAAGTGTATTCTTAAGTTGTCGTGTGTTTGTCTATCAAGGAAATAAATCACAATTTATTTTGCGCCTTGTTCTGTTCAATCGAGTACCCAGAAATATAAAAGTGTTGGCAAAGTTGTGCCCACCGTGACTATATAATATTGGATAAAGGATTCTCTATGGACCCGGCCAAACTCAAGGTCATATTAGAATGGCCACAACCCACGTCCTTGAAAGCCATCCAGCGATTCCTGGGATTCGCAAACTATTAGCAGAAATTCATCAAGAACTTTTCTTCTACTGTGGCTCCCATCACACTTCTGACAAAGAAAGGAACGAACACGACACAGTCTGGCCACCTAAAGCACTTCTAGCCTTTGAGACCCTTAAAAGGACATTTTCCGAGGCGCATGCGCGGCAGGAGCAGAGATGGCAGCTTAACTCGATCGCTCTGAGTCCCGCTGGCAGTAAAGATTTGAATGCGCATGATAAATCTCAACATAACACCATAAAAACAGCTGGAGTAAGGAGACGAAAGTAACAGGCATAAGGCTTCATGGCGGCCACAAGGCGAAAATCAAAGCAAAAAGAAGACGTTCGCAACTACTTTGTGGGGGCACATAAGGAACAAGAGACAGACAGCATGGCGGCGTCTGAGTCTGACTCCGGTCCGGAGATGGAAGCGACGACGGAGAAACAGACGGGTGCCCTGAAAAAAGAGATAGCTAAACTCCTCTCTGATTTAAAGACTTTCTTTCGCGGGGAGATAGACGCACTGAGGAAAGATATACACGGCATCGGGGCCCGCACTAATGATCTAGAGGAGAAGATGGACGAATCCGCCCGCTGTCAGACTGCCACAGACTCCAGAGTCACTATACTGGAGAGAAAAGTAGCAGAACTGGAAGAACGAAATGAAGACAGCGAAAACAGGGACAGGCGGAACAACCTGAGGGTACGGGGGATACCGGAGGAGATCCTGGACCCCGAGCTACTGCTTAACCGATGGATGACATCTATAATGCCAGGAAAAACGGAATCAGAACTGGTAATGGACAGATGTCACCGGGCATTGCGGGCCAGGCCACTTCCCAACAACCCCCCCAGAGATGTGATCCTGAGACTGCACCACTTTAAGACCAAAGCGGACATAAGTCAAATCACCAGAGCCACCCCCACGATTAAATTTGAGGGAATAGAGTTGTCAATATTCCAGGACATTTCTCCAATCACCTTGGCAAGACGACAGGCTCTACAACCTGTCACCAGACTCCTAAGGGAGAAAAATGTCCGCTATCGCTGGGCTTTTCCCTTTGCCCTAATTGTAACGCAAAATGGCCGGTCGCATGTCCTTAAACATATTGCAGAGGGGCAGGAGTTCTTGACCAAGCTGGGCTTCCCCAACGCCCTACCACAGGCTGAAGTGCCGGTCGGCCGAACAACCAGAAGGACCGAATGGGAGAAGGTGCGACAACCATCTGGTCAAAAACAAGCTAAAGCTGGCCCTTCAAGACCGGGGTGAACATGAACATTAAAGTTATACACTGAAGTTTACAGTTTTGTTTGGAGTTTGGAGCTATCTACCCTTACGAACTATAATCCCCACATATAGAGGGCTAAACTACATCCTTCCTCATGCGGATCGATCATTAATGGCGAACCAGACAGAACTAACAGCAGAGAAAATACCGCAAAAGATGCTGTTTTTCCTAACACTTACCAAGATGGCTTCACGGGGACCCACGAGGCGCCAAGAGGAGCTGGGCGGGAGAAAGCGGAGACGAAGGGCTGAATACACATGGCGGCGGACGTTTGAGCGCGAAATCCAGGAGCTCCAGAAGACTCCGTCCGCGCACCACGCCTACTTCAGCAGCTACTAACTGCCCGATCTGCGCACGACCCTCAGACGACGTAGGAGACTCACATCTCGCGAGAAGGAGGCGCCCGGAATGACGTCACGGCCAGCGCCTCTGGCTCAGGACGTTCAAGACGACGGAAATCTGAGCCTAAGAGACAGCAGTTGCAGCCGGACGGCTTGCGCTGACCGTCGGAGCTTTCCAGAGGGGTCCGCGCACTCCCCTAAAAGGGAAAAAGGCTGAGCTTAGTATATAGACGCAGGGTATCCAGTAAAAGACTTTTTATTGCAGGAATAAAACTTTGCAGTTAATAGAGGGTTGACGGTAGAAACTAGTTAGAGTTTTGTAAGACTCAAGAAGAGTCATAGTTGAGGTTTAATTCAATGTTTATATGCTGCATGGTAAAATAATGAGAGCGATTTGCTGCCGGCAGAGGGGCGGGAGTTTGTCCTCTCTAGTGCCTGTTGGCATGTGCCTCTGGGGTTGGAATGTGGCCTTAAGCCGCATTCTAATCAAAGACCTGGGCTGCGGGGGCCTAGATGATCTCCCACGGCCCTACCTAGGGAAGTGGGAGCGTCTGGACCTGGAGCGTTGCGCCCGGGCAGCAAACCGCAGGTCTTTACAGACCACTGCGGTTTCCCTTGTGTATAAAACAAGGTTATATGTTCCCTGTCACTCCCCTATGTGTTTCCCTCCCCTCCCCTCAGGTATCCTCAGAAAGGCAAACTGGGCAACACAAGACCTGTGGAGCGACTATGATCACCGGCCAAGACGTCCAGACCCGGGTAGGAGGAGCAAGCTATGCACACGCGTAGACTCATCACACACACACAAATGTCTTTAACATTCATATCCCAGAATGTTAGGGGATTTAACTCCCCTCAAAAACGCAGCAAAGCGTTCGCGGAATTTAAACGCAGAAACTCGGATGTTTTATTCCTTCAAGAGACGCACTATTGCCGGAATAAGAATCCGAGTTTTATAGACAAACAATACAGGAAATTCTATCTGGCCTCAGCTAAAGAAAAAACGAAGGGTGTAGCTATCCTGATTCACAATAGAATCCCATATGTGTTAGAAAAGATCAAACGTGACCCAGAAGGTAGATACCTTATTATCGTAGGCACCTTACAGCAGACGAGGGTAACGATGGCCCCTGTGAAAATAATCCCCAGTTTTTTACAGAGTTCTTTCTCAAATTACAAAATTACACAAGTGGCAACGTGATACTAGCGGGAGACTTTAACAAGGTCGTAGACCCTCGCATTGATAGATCTCCGGGAAAAGAGAAAGGGAGGCAAGCAGGAACCAAAGAGCTGCTGGAAGGGTTACGAAGGGGAGGTATGGTGGACATATGGCGAGAACAACACCCAGGCGAGCGCTCATACACATTCTACTCCCACTCACACGACAGCTACAGCAGACTTGACCACTTCTTTGTATCGGGCAGACTGGTCCCGCAAATATCCGACACTCTCATCCATGACATTACATGGTCGGATCATGCATCTATTGAGCTAATATGCACTCAAATCAGACAGGTTAGTCCGGGAGCAAACTGGAAGCTGAATGAGTCCCTTATTAAAATACCCGAGTTGGCGCAGGCAGTCAAAGACGAAATCAGACAATTTTTTATTACAAACACAGGCACTGTGGAATCCCATGGCACGCTGTGGGAGGCTCACAAGGCCACAATCCGAGGAACTCTGATTGGTCTGGCAGCAAGACGTAAAAGACAAAGAGAAGCGAAATTGACACAGCTATATCAGAGGTTGCATGATCTCTCTGCACTACATAGCCGATCAGGTGGAGATGACATTCTAAAGGAGTTGAAAGATATAAGAATTGAGCTTAATCTTCTCCTCACATCCCAGGTCGAGAGAGAGATCTCAGTTGGACAAAGAGGAAATTCTTTGAGAAAGCCAACAAGCCAGACACTATGTTAGCTAACAGGATTCGTAATAGGCAACCGAGTTATAACATACAAACTATAAAAACCAAATCGGGAGAGATGACCTCCAACCCCAAACGCATAGTGGAAGAGTTTAGGCTTTATTATGAACAGCTATATAATGGGGAGAAAGTGACACACAACCCAAAAACAACCAAACTTTTAAAGTCTTTCCTAGAGGAAGCAGCCCTACCAGAGCTGAGCAGGCTGGAGAACGAAGCAGTCCAATCTGATTTCACGCTAGAGGAGTTGACAGCGGTAATCAAACATCTCAAACCCTCCAAGGCTCCAGGCCCAGATGGGTTTTCTAACCTCTACTACAAGAAATTTATAGGGGTGCTAGCGCCACATATGCTTAAATTGTTTAATGGAGTTCTGGCGGGGGAACCCTTCTCGGCTCAGATGCTTCAGGCGTCAATATCCATAATTTATAAAAAGGACAAAGATCCCACAAACTGCCAAAGTTATCGGCCAATATCTTTAATAAATTCGGACGTTAAAATGTATTCCAAATTATTAGCCAATAGGTTGAGTATGATCCTGCCAAGGCTCATCCACCCGGATCAGGTTGGCTTTATTAGAGACAGACAGGCGGCCGACAACACTAGGAAAATAGTAGATATAATTAACTTCATTAACGCCAACGAGATCCGAGGAGTTGTTTTAAGTCTAGACGCGGAGAAGGCCTTTGACAGGATTGATTGGCCATACATGGAGTCCACGCTTGAGGCATTTGGGTTTGGAGACAAAACTATAAGGGCAATAAAAGCATTATACACGGCCCCGTCCGCCAGGGTAGTACACCAGGGCTTCCCATCTGACCTGTTTAAAATTAAAAGCGGTACCAGACAGGGCTGCCCACTATCGCCCCTGTTGTTCGCCCTATGTGTGGAACCGCTGGCAGCGCACGTACGCCACAACCTGGACATCACAGGAGTGCAAGTATGTTCCCAGGAGCATAAAATCGCTCTATACGCAGATGACATTATATTAACGCTGACAAAACCGCTTACTTCACTACCCAATCTGTTCGGGCTACTGGATAAATTCAGCAGGATCTCCGGTTTTAAGATTAACCAATCGAAATCGGAGGCGCTGAACCTAAATATCCCAAAAGAGACAGAGAAACTAATTGAGCTTAACTTTCAATTTAAATGGCAGTCCAAAGCCATAAAATATCTGGGAATATTTCTCACTAAACATAACCGCAATCTCTACCAAGAGAACTACCCGAGACTCTTAAGAGCCCTTACAAAGGAACTCAAAGAGTGGTCTGCCTATGGGATATCCTGGATTGGTAGAATCTTCTGTGTGAAAATGAACCTCCTCCCCAGGATACTATACCTGTTCCAAACTCTTCCGATACCCGTGATAAGATCAGACATTATAGCACTGCAGAAAGCAGTTACAAAATTCATTTGGAAAAATAAAAAACCACGGGTAAAAATGTCAATCATGCAAAGGCCTAAGGAAACTGGAGGCCTGGCAGTGCCGAACTTGATGGCTTACTATAAAGCGGCCCAACTGTGTCAAATAACGCAGTGGCATGGTGATCCGGAGCTGAGGCGATGGGTAGCTCTGGAGAGGGAGGTATGTGCCCCGCTGGAGCTCAAGGATATTATTTGGTATCCCAAGGTTAGGCTGAAAGAGCTAAAGAATCCACTACCCTCTGTGTTGAGTTCTCTCTCGGTCTGGGAATCGACCAAACATAGGCACTCATTGACCTCTAAAGAGTCGTTAATGGCCCCTTTATATGGTAATCCTGACTTTGCTCCAGGGCTAATCGGCAGGAACTTTACACACTGGCAAAAAGGGGGCTTAAGAAGGCTTAAGGACCTGGAGGAGCGCGACACAATCAAAACATTCGAGATTTTACAGTCAGAAACGGGCTTACCCAACACAGATTTTATTAGATACCTCCAGGTTCGGGCATTTTATACCAAACACACAAACAGACCACCGCTAACTAATTTTGAAAAGCTCTGTGATCGGGGAACCGATACACGGGGACTCATATCTGCTCTGTACGGGGTGGTGGCCAGGGCGGACACAGATGACTCACATAGACCCAGTTTCATGACTCAGTGGGAAACAGACTTGACTGGACCGTTAACAGACGATGAGTGGACGGCGATCTTCAAGGCTGCGGCCAGCAGCTCGATCTGTATGACACTGAAGGAGAACTCATATAAAGTATTGTTGAGGTGGTACCTCACCCCAGTTAGATTAGCAAAATTTATCGCGGGAGCTTCCCCCCTATGCCCCAGACAGTGTGGGGAACAGGGAGATCTGGTACATATGCTGTGGTCTTGTCCACGAATCATACCCGTCTGGACACAAATTAGAGACTGGCTTCAAAGGGTCTTCTTGGGCCTCAAAATTCGACTAGATCCGTGGGTTTTCTTACTGGGCAGGCCCACTGACGAGGTATCTAGATCAGGAAACAAACTCATACTGCTGCGGCACAGTTTATTCGAGCATTTGCCCGTTCTGTGCCGCAGCAGTAGCCTGGCGCGCGCCCGAGTGTGACGGGCGCGCGCCGAAGCAGCGGAAGAGCGCCCTCCGATCGGGGCGCTCTCCCTCCCGCTGCCGGGTCCGCCGGGTCCCCCGGAACCCCCTGCCGCTGTCCCGCGATCGCGGGACACCAGGGCTCCCTCGGGGAGCCCCTGGACGTGCGTGCAGGGGGCGCACGCTCCCGAAGACGCGTGACCGCGCGTCTATGACGCGCGGCACGCCGAGGGGCGGCCACTAGCAAGCCGGGAAATCTCCCGGCTTGCGGATCTGGCCGCAGTGCAATTAAATGTGTCGCCAGTGTAGCACATTTTGCTACGGCGATGAGGTGCGAGACCGCAGCATTATGGAATCAGAATGCAATTCCATCAATAGATAAAATTCGGAACAGAATTTGGTTCGCTTGCCAGATGGAAAAGTTGACAAGTCTAGTCAACGACACTGGCCCAAATTTTCAAAAAATCTGGTCACTGTGGCTGGCACAGACAGATATCCCAGGGATGAGCAATGCCACCGTCTGGCTGTGATAGTAATAGGTGGGCTCTCCTTCGGTGGCGGAACAGACACACTAGAGGGTGGACATACAGTTAGACATATGGGACAAAGGCAGGAGACCTTCGGTTGCACCTGGTCTCTGGGCCTAGCGGGAGGACTAATGCGTCAGTTCTGCATACGCGGAAAGAGTCAGACGTAGTGGAACGCCCGGAGGAATCTACACTTTCCCACTAGACGATACCTGGTTCCCACCCCCCCCTCCCTCTCCCCCCTCCCCCTCTAACCATCCCCTCTCACGTCATCCCCATACCATGTTCGTCTCGATGTTGTATGTCTTAAGGCTGACAAAATGATTCTAATGTGATTGTGGACTGTACTCTCTTTGTAAAAACCAATAAAAGAAAGTTATAAAAAAAAAAAAAAAAAGGACATTTTCCACCGCCCCCATCCTACGCCACCCATATCTCAGACTTCCCTTTACCCTAGAGGTTGACGCTTCGGATATCGGTGCTGGCGCCATCCTTTCTCAAAGGCAATCCCTACAGGATAAGCTCCAACCCTGCAGGTTTTTCTCAAAAAAAATTCTCCAGCAGAACAAAATTATGATGTCGGCAATAGAGAACTCCTGGCCATCAAACTCGCCCTACAGGAATGGAGACATCTCTTGGAAGGTTACTGAAAACCCCATTTCAATCCTTACCGACATCAAAATCTGTTGTATATAGAGAGGTGGTCTCTTTTCTTTTCTAGGATCAATTATTTGATCTCTTTCATCCCCGGGTCGAAGAATCAAAAAGCGGATTCGCTCTCACGGCAATTCATGGTCGAAGACAAATCCGAGGTGGTTTCTGAAACGATTCTACCCTCCAAATACGTCATTTCGGCCAACTCTTTCAATGTCTTGGATAAGGTTCTGGCAGCACAGGTTAATCTTCCCAGAGATCTCAAGGTGCCAGAGGGTCGTTTGTATGCTGCTCCATGCTTCCAAAGGAAGATACTAGAGTGGGGTCACTCATCCAATAAGGCCAGTCATCCAGGTACCAAGAGGACTTCCGACCTCATCAAACAAACCTTTTGGTGGCCCAGCATGCTGAGAGACATGGAAGAGTTCATCAAATCCTGCCCAACTTGTGCCCAGGTCAAGACGACTTGCAGCAAACTGCCAGATCTTTTACAGCCATTACCCATTCCAGAACGCCCATGGAGCCACCTATCAATTGATTGCATTGGAGAACTTCCCACTTCTAGAGGGATGAACACTATCCTGGTGGTCGTGGATAGGTTTTCCAAGCAGGTCCATTTTATTCCCCTCATAGGGTTAGTAGATAGGTGAGAGAGAGAGAACCCAGTTTAGCACTCAGGTTCACGCTCTGAAGATAAGTGAATGGTTTAAAACATAATCTTTATTAATAACAATATATATTAAAAAATGGTTGATAGAACGACGTACTGAAGGTAGGTAGATCCTGAATAAAATAGCCGTGTTGGCTCCGGATCAAGCTTATAAATGTACCAGAAGTTTTAATAAACGACTGGTATCATGTTGACACAGAATTCCTGATGTGGACCTGTGTGGAGAGTGAGTACTCCAGGTGTGTCCGGTTATGTACTGAGTCTACAAGTCACAAAGTTGGTATCTCAATCCTAATAGGTGATAGTAGATGTGACTTATAGCAGCTAACATACATAAGGAGCAAATATACTATGTACATCAGTTGTAATTTATTCATACAGTTATGCTCCCCTGTGTAGGTCTGTATATCCACATTAGCGTCAGAATGACCCCAGGTGACCCACTGGGAATGATATCCAGGGGTGTAATGACCTATATAACCTGCGTAGTCCTAGTCATAGGTAAGTAGCTTGACTAGTATCCTGGGGGGTACGATGGGGTTCCAATACAGGAGACACTATTTGTGGGAGACAGACTAGTACCATATACTTGTATCAGAGGGTGAAATAATAGCAGAGACTGAATGGTAAACCTCCTTGCTGCTGTGTAAAGTGACAAGCACAGCAAGGCAGCTACAGTGTTGCTACAAGTGAGGTTTCCCAGGGCATAATCGTATCGGAACACTGTCCCTGTAAACACTGATAAACGAGGATGATTGTGACCATCGGGGCACTTATATCCTATATATATCTGCACGAGCAGACTGCCGCATCAACTCGCGTTGTTGGTTTTATGCGGAGGCAGTAACTGATCTGCGCGTGCACGTGTCTGGAATGAGCCGACGCGCGCGTTTCGCGAGAGCTTTGTCAAGGCGAATGGTAAGTATCATACGGTTACCCAATTTTGCCACCTTGGCAGATGTCTTCGTCAAAGAGATTTTCCGCCTCCACGGGGTCCCATTGAACATTGTTTCCGACTGAGGCTCGCAGTTTATCTCTAAGTTCTGGCGAGCCTTCGCCCAAAGGACATCACCCTTCACTTTTCTTCAGGGTACCACCCTCAAACAAACGGGCAGACCGAGAGAACAAACCAAACACTGGAGCAATACCTGCGCTGCTTTGTCTCCGATAGTAAGGATAATTGGGCTGACCTCCTCACTTGGGCAGAGTTTGCCCACAACTCTTTAAAAAACAGTTCCACACAGGAATCTCCGTTTTTTTGTAAATTACGGCTTCCATTAAGTACGACTTCCGATTTCTACAATCCCATCCGAGATCCCGGCAGCAGACGACCGTATTCAAATCCTACTGGAATCTTGGAGGAAGATCCAAAAGGCACTGGCAGAGGCAATTCATAGACAAAAGGCACAAGCGGACCGTCACCGCTGAGAGGTGCCTGATTATAAGCCAGGGGACAAGGTATGGCTCTCATCAAAAAACATCAGGCTGAAAGCTCCAAGCCTGAAACTAGCCCCCAGATACCTGGATCCTTTTAACATCTCGGAACGGATTAATCCTGCTGCATATCATCTCCAAATTCCTCCATCTATAAAGATTCCATCAGTCTTTCATACCTCCCTCAAGAAACCCATGTCCCAGAACCCGAGTTTCCATAAAACAAATACGATTCCCAAACCCGTGATAAAACAGGGCCAAAAAGAATACGAAGTCTAATCCATTAGAGATTCAAGAAACTCGAGGGGATCCGTTCAGTACTTGATCCACTGGAGGGGTTTTGGACCTGAGGAAAGATCTTGGTTACCCCATCAGCAGATACACGCCCCCAGGTTATTGAAACTCTTTCATACTAGGCATTCCCACAAGCCATATTGGAGCCGTCCTGAGGCTGCACCTCAAGGGGGGGGTACTGTAAGGGATCTGGAAGCCTCCTCCCTTACCTACAGCCGCTCGCCACCCAGGTGATGCTCCTCTGACAGCACGGACCTCCTCCCTGCAGGGCAGACTCGTGCATTCTGTGCTACACGCACAGCCCAGGACTCTTCAGCCTCTTGGCTGAGCATAGTTTCATGGTCCCTCCATGTTTCGTCTCCTCTGCCTCACCTTGTGCTTTAACCTTGTACCGACACGGGCTTGGCTTTAGGACCCCTCTTTGGATTTCGACCCCGGCTTGCCCTTGACCATCCGCTACTCTCCAATCGTCGATCACAACTCTCGGACTACTACCTTCCCCCTGGCTCCTACCCACGACCTTGGCTCTTGGACTACGACCTCTCTCTCGGTTTCGCCCAAGGATTTGGCAAGTACCATACCATTACCTTCTCCCACCCGCACCCGGCAATCTCAAACCATCCGCCTACCAGGCCTGCTCCTGTTGCCGTGGGTGCGTGGTGTCTATATCCCCACCTCAGTACCGGGATCCGGTCTAGTTCGTGGTGAGCGCCGCCAGACATTATGCTCAGCCCAACGAACATGGATCCCGCTGAGGCAGAACAGCCAAGCCCCCTAGACTGACTCTACCGGTTGGAAAAGCTAGTCTCTTCTCTTACCTCTGAAATCTACAAGTTGGTTCTTTCACAGCACCCACCTTCTCCCGCTGCTGCGAGCGCAGCAGCTCAACCTCCTCCGGACTCTCCTCCATCCTTGAAGCCACAGCTACCTACCCCAAACCACTACGCAGGAGATCCCCACAAATGTAGAGGATTCATCAACCAGTGTGAGGACCTCATCTCTGTGTGTATCCGGGTGGATCAGCGCCTCCAAGAAAGGAAGGTTGAACGCTCGCTTCGTCGCTCTGTTCCTACTAGATCCACTAGTCGCAGCCTGGTTCCACATGTCCCTCCATCTCCCGACGATCCCGAACCTATGTAACTGGGAAGTCACCGCTTGTCCGTGACAGAGAGACAGCGCTGGCGGGACGTCGGCTTATGCCACTACTGTGGTCATCCTGGACATTGTTACGCTTGTGCTCCTACAAACAAGCCGAGAGAAGGGAAGGGACCCGATAGCGAGGTGGGGAAGCCACAGGAGACACGAAAAAGGAGTAAGTTGCACAGTAACGGTGCACATAGTCTCGTGAGCGCGCCGCGCGCAGGAGAATGTGCAACACGTCCGGAGGAGCAGAGCCAAGCTCCGTGACACGACTAGCCCAGCTGCCAGTGCGCGCATGCTCTGGCAGCAGAGCGGGGATGCGTGCGTTCTCAGGCACCAACGCGGGGGTGTGAGTTTAACACTAGTGAAGAGCATGGGAGGATAGAGTCCAGAAACAGAAGGGTGCAGCAACACTAAATATAAAGAAAGGGTTCTTAGTTTAATCCTTTGGCCAAAGAATTATAAGCCTGCTACCACGTCAAGGTAAACCCTAATCAGCAGGTCCTACACTACCCGCACATTAAACTAACCTCAGAAATAGAATGAGTGACTGTCCCAGTCTTCCGGAATCCAAAGGAGATGAGTAAGTGTCCCAGAGGAAGTCCAGGCAGGAACAGCATGTGATGGCAGGCACACGAAGAATAGAGTACTGAGGTAATACTACGCAGGACCCAGGGCAGGTAGCAACTGACAGTATTTAAAGGCAGCGGCAGCTATTAGCAATGAGGAAGTCAGAAAGAGGCTTACTTCCTGTCAGGAGGAAGAGGGCAGGATTTGCCAGAAAGCAAGATGGCGTCGCTTGCCTCAGAATACTTGAAGACACAGAGGAACTTGACTCGCAGCTAGAGGGTGGCGCACGCCACACAGAGAGACATACTCTCAGCTAGAGGGTGGCGCACGCCATACAGGGAGACATCAGAGAATCTTGACTCGCAACTAGAGGGCGGCGCACGCCGTCACATGTACGTGCCACGCGTGAATGCGCGACATGACCGGGGGCTGGCCGGGCTCCATGGTACGAGAAGAAAAACCGCGGGTGCGTGAATGTTCTATAAAGAGAGCGGGAACTGAGATGTGCCAGGTAAGGAGGGAACACGACGCAGGGGGCGAGTTCTCCGATTCCTTACAGTACCCCCCCTCCCTTTAGGATCAAAATCTGAGCGATCCTTACTAGACTAGGGGGGATTTATTCCAGGGAGAGTTCTTACCAAAGGCGGCAGGCACAGCTGGGTTCTGGAAGATTACAATGGCAGTCAGGCCGGAGTCCAGACTGCTGTAGGGACAGGAACTAGAAACAGCACGGCCTGGATACTCCCGGGGACGGCACTCATGGTCCGTGACTCAAGGCGCCCTCCTGGAGTATGAGGAAAAAAAATTCTGGAGAGAAGAAAGCAGAGAAATTCAGATTTCCCAATGGTGAAGGGGTTCAGGAACAGCAGACAAGGCGGGGCCAACTCTGGGGGTCCGTTTGTTTTTTGGCCGAGCATAATGTTACGGTTATGCTCCTACACACAAGCCGAGAGAAGGGAAGGGACCCGTTGCGAGGTGGGGAAGCCGCAGGAGACATGAAAAAGGAGTAAGTTGCTGCGCAGCTGGGGAACGGTGCACGTAGTCATGTGAGTGCACCGCACGCAGGAAAATGCACAACATGTCCAGAGGAGCAGAGCCAAGCTCCGTGACACGACTAGCCCAGCTGCAAGTGCGCGCATGCTCTGGCAGCAGAGCGGGGATGCGTGCGCTCTCAGGCACCAACGCGGGGGTGTGATTTTACCACTAGTGAGGAGCAAGGGAGGATAGAGTCCAGAAACAGAAGGGTGCAGCAACACTAAATATAAAGAAAGGGTTCTTAGTTTAATCCTTTGGCCAAAGAATTATAAGCCTGCTACCACGTCAAGGTAAACCCTAATCAGCAGGTCCTACACTACCCGCACGTTAAACTAACTCTCAGCTAGAGGGTGGCGCACGCCATACAGGGAGACATCAGAGAATCTTGACTCGCAACTAGAGGGCGGCGCACGCTGTCACATGTACGCGCCACGCGTGAATGCGCGACATGACCGGGGGATGGCCGGGCTCCGTGGTACGAGTAGAGGAACCGCGGGTGCGTGAATGTTCTATAAAGAGAGCGGGAACTGAGATGTGCCAGGTAAGGAGGGAACACGACGCAGGGGGCGAGTTCTCCGATTCCTTACAGTACCCCCCCTCCCTTTAGGATCAAAATCTGAGCGATCCTTACTAGACTAGGGGGGATTTATTCCAGGGAGAGTTCTTACCAAAGGCGGCAGGCACAGCTGGGTTCTGGAAGATTACAAGGGCAGTCAGGCCGGAGTCCAGACTGCTGTAGGGACAGGAACTAGAAACAGCACGGCCTGGATACTCCCGGGGACGGCACTCATGGTCCGTGACTCAAGGCGCCCTCCTGGAGTATGAGGAAAAAAAATTCTGGAGAGAAGAAAGCAGAGAAATTCAGATTTCCCAATGGTGAAGGGGTTCAGGAACAGCAGACAAGGCGGGGCAAACTCTGGGTGTCCATTTGTTTTTTGGCCGAGCATAATGTTACGGTTATGCTCCTACACACAAGCCGAGAGAAGGGAAGGGAGACATACAGAGAGACATACTCTCAGCTAGAGGGTGGCGCACGCCATACAGGGAGACATCAGAGAATCTTGACTCGCAACTAGAGGGCGGCGCACGCCGTCATATGTACGCGCCACGCGTGAATGCGCGCCATGACCGGGGGCTGGCCGGGCTCAGGAACAGCAGACAAGGTGGGGCCAACTCTGGGGGTCCGTTTGTTTTTTGGCCGAGCATAATGTTACGGTTATGCTCCTACACACAAGCCGAGAGAAGGGAAGGGACCCGTTGCGAGGTGGGGAAGCCGCAGGAGACATGAAAAAGGAGTAAGTTGCTGAGCAGCTGGGGAACGGTGCACGTAGTCATGTGAGTGCACCGCACGCAGGAAAATGCGCAACATGTCCAGAGGAGCAGAGCCAAGCTCCGTGACACGACTAGCCCAGCTGCAAGTGCGCGCATGCTCTGGCAGCAGAGCGGGGATGCGTGCGCTCTCAGGCACCAACGCGGGGGTGTGATTTTGCCACTAGTGAGGAGCAAGGGAGGATAGAGTCCAGAAACAGAAGGGTGCAGCAACACTAAATATAAAGAAAGGGTTCTTAGTTTAATCCTTTGGCCAAAGAATTATAAGCCTGCTACCACGTCAAGGTAAACCCTAATCAGCAGGTCCTACACTACCCGCACGTTAAACTAACTCTCAGCTAGAGGGTGGCGCACGCCATACAGGGAGACATCAGAGAATCTTGACTCGCAACTAGAGGGCGGCGCACACGCCGTCACATGTACGCGCCACGCGTGAATGCGCGACATGACCGGGGGCTGGCCGGGCTCCATGGTACGAGTAGAGGAACCGCGGGTGCGTGAATGTTCTATAAAGAGAGCGGGAACTGAGATGTGCCAGGTAAGGAGGGAACACGACGCAGGGGGCGAGTTCTCCGATTCCTTACAGTACCCCCCCTCCCTTTAGGATCAAAATCTGAGCGATCCTTACTAGACTAGGGGGGATTTATTCCAGGGAGAGTTCTTACCAAAGGCGGCAGGCACAGCTGGGTTCTGGAAGATTACAAGGGCAGTCAGGCCGGAGTCCAGACTGCTGTAGGGACAGGAACTAGAAACAGCACGGCCTGGATACTCCCGGGGACGGCACTCATGGTCCGTGACTCAAGGCGCCCTCCTGGAGTATGAGGAAAAAAAATTCTGGAGAGAAGAAAGCAGAGAAATTCAGATTTCCCAATGGTGAAGAGGTTCAGGAACAGCAGACAAGGCGGGGCCAACTCTGGGGGTCCGTTTGTTTTTTGGCCGAGCATAATGTTACGGTTATGCTCCTACACACAAGCCGAGAGAAGGGAAGGGACCCGTTGCGAGGTGGGGAAGCCGCAGGAGACATGAAAAAGGAGTAAGTTGCTGCGCAGCTGGGGAACGGTGCACGTAGTCATGTGAGTGCACCGCACGCAGGAAAATGCGCAACATGTCCAGAGGAGCAGAGCCAAGCTCCGTGACACGACTAGCCCAGCTGCAAGTGCGCGCATGCTCTGGCAGCAGAGCGGGGATGCGTGCACTCTCAGGCACCAACGCGGGGGTGTGATTTTACCACTAGTGAGGAGCAAGGGAGGATAGAGTCCAGAAACAGAAGGGTGCAGCAACACTAAATATAAAGAAAGGGTTCTTAGTTTAATCCTTTGGCCAAAGAATTATAAGCCTGCTACCACGTCAAGGTAAACCCTAATCAGCAGGTCCTACACTACCCGCAGGTTAAACTAACTCTCAGCTAGAGGGTGGCGCACGCCATACAGGGAGACATCAGAGAATCTTGACTCGCAACTAGAGGGCGGCGCACGCCGTCACATGTACGCGCCACGCGTGAATGCGCGACATGACCGGGGGATGGCCGGGCTCCGTGGTACGAGTAGAGGAACCGCGGGTGCGTGAATGTTCTATAAAGAGAGCGGGAACTGAGATGTGCCAGGTAAGGAGGGAACACGACGCAGGGGGCGAGTTCTCCGATTCCTTACAGTACCCACCCTCCCTTTAGGATCAAAATCTGAGCGATCCTTACTAGACTAGGGGGGATTTATTCCAGGGAGAGTTCTTACCAAAGGCGGCAGGCACAGCTGGGTTCTGGAAGATTACAAGGGCAGTCAGGCCGGAGTCCAGACTGCTGTAGGGACAGGAACTAGAAACAGCACGGCCTGGATACTCCCGGGGACGGCACTCATGGTCCGTGACTCAAGGTGCCCTCCTGGAGTATGAGGAAAAAAAATTCTGGAGAGAAGAAAGCAGCGAAATTCAGATTTCCCAATGGTGAAGGGGTTCAGGAACAGCAGACAAGGCGGGGCAAACTCTGGGGGTCCATTTGTTTTTTGGCCGAGCATAATGTTACGGTTATGCTCCTACACACAAGCCGAGAGAAGGGAAGGGACCCGTTGCGAGGTGGGGAAGCCGCAGGAGACATGAAAAAGGAGTAAGTTGCTGCGCAGCTGGGGAACGGTGCACGTAGTCATGTGAGTGCACCGCACGCAGGAAAATGCGCAACATGTCCAGAGGAGCAAAGCCAAGCTCCGTGACACGACTAGCCCAGCTGCAAGTGCGCGCATGCTCTGGCAGCAGAGCGGGGATGCGTGCGTTCTCAGGCACCAACGCGGGGGTGTGATTTTGCCACTAGTGAGGAGCAAGGGAGGATAGAGTCCAGAAACAGAAGGGTGCAGCAACACTAAATATAAAGAAAGGGTTCTTAGTTTAATTCTTTGGCCAAAGAATTATAAGCCTGCTACCACGTCAAGGTAAACCCTAATCAGCAGGTCCTACACTACCCGCACGTTAAACTAACCTCAGAAATAGAATGAGTGACTGTCCCAGTCTTCCGGAATCCAAAGGAGATGAGTAACTGTCCCAGAGGAAGTCCAGGCAGGAACAGCATGTGATGGCAGGCACACGAAGAATAGAGTACTAGGGTAATACTACGCAGGACCCAGGGCAGGTAGCAACTGACAGTATTTAAAGGCAGCGGCAGCTATTAGCAATGAGGAAGTCAGAAAGAGGCTTACTTCATGTAAGGAGGAAGAGGACATGATTTGCCAGAAAGCAAGATGGCGTAGCTTGCTTCAGAATACTTTAAGACACAGAGGATCTTGACTCGCAGCCAGAGGGTGGCGCACGCCACAAAGAGAGACGTACTCGCAGCTAGAGGGCGACGCACGACATACAGAGAGACATCAGAGAATCTTTACTCGCAGCTAGAGGGCGGCGCACGGCATCACATGTACGCGCCGCGCGTGAATGCGCGACGCGACCGGGGGCTCCGTGGTACGAGTAGAGGAACCGCGGGTGCGAGAATGCTCTATAAGGAGAGCGGGAACTGAGATGCGGCAGGTCAGGAGGGAACACACAGCAGGGGGCGAGTTCCCCGATTCCTTACAGACATCTGTTGGCAAACTGCCCTCTCCGGCCGGAAAATGCCAGAACCCAATGAGGTATAAGGGGATCACATTGGGTACCATCTCTCCTTCCCCTTCTCCCCAGGAAAAATTCCCAAACCGAATCATGCTGCCCATTCTGCTCTCTGGAGACAAATTCCAAATCTCTACTTCTGCATTTATCGATTCTGGTTCCGGTGGCAATTTTATTGATCAGGAATTCACCACAAAAAATAAGATTCCCCTTCTCTCCAATTGGAGACGATTCTACCCTCCAAATACGTCATTTCGGCCAACTCTTTCAATGTCTTGGATAAGGTTCTGGCAGCACAGGCTAATCTTTCCAGAGATCTCAAGGTGCCGGAGGGTCGTTTGTACGCTGCTCCACGCTTCCAAAGGAAATACTAGAGTGGGGTCACTCATCCAAGTCCGCCGGGCATCCTGGTAGCAAGAGGACCTCATCAAGCAAACCTTCTGGTGGCCCAGCATGCTGAGAGATATGGAAGAGTTCGTCAAATCCTGCCCAACTTGTGCCCAGGTCAAGACGACTCACAGCAAACCGCCAGGTCTTTTACAGCCATTACCCATTCCGGAACGCCCATGGAGCCACCTGTCAATGGATTTTATTGGAGAACTTCCCACTTGTAGAGGGATGAACACTATCCTGGTGGTCGTGGATAGGTTTTCAAAGCAGGCCCATTTTATTCCCCTCAAAGGGTTACCCAATTTTGCCACCTTGGCAGACTTCTTCGTCAAAGAGATTTTCTGCCTCCACGGGGTCCCACTGAATATTGTTTCCGACCGCGGCTCGCAGTTTATCTCTACGTTCTGGCGAGTCTTAACCCAAAGGATGGACATCACCCTTCACTTTTATTCAGGGTACCACCCTCAAACAAACTGGCAGACTGAGAGAACAAACCAAACACTGGAGCAATACCCGCGCTGCTTTGTCTCCGATAGTCAGGATAATTTGGCTGACCTCCTCCCTTGGGCAGAGTTTGCCCACAACTCTTTAAAGAACAGTTCCACACAGGAATCTCCGTTTTTTGTAAATTATGGCTTCCATCCAGTACGACTTCCGATTTCTTCAATCCCATCCGGGATCCCGGCAGCAGACGACCGTATTAAAATCCTACTGGAATCTTGGCGGAAGATCCAAAAGGCACTGGCAGAGGCGATTCGCAGACAAAAGGTACAAGTGGACCTTCACCACTTAGAGGTGCCTGATTATAAGCCAGGGGACAAGGTATGGCTCTCATCGAAAAACATCAGGCTGAAAGCTCCAAGCCTGAAACTAGCCCCCAGATACCTGGATCCTTTTACCATCTCGGAACGGATTAATCCTGCACATATCGTCTTCAAATTCCTCCATCTATGAAGATTCCATCAGTCTTTCATACCTCCCTCCTGAAACCCGTGTTCCAGAACCTGCGCTTCCATAAAACACCTACGATTGCCAGACCTGTGATGATACAGGGCCAAAAAGAATACGAAGTCCAATCCATTAAAGATTCAAGAAAGTTTAGGAACAATTCCATGTCCCCCAAATCTGTGATGGATCTTGTTCGTCCGGAGGTCTCACCTGAAGGGGGGGGTACTGTAAGGAATCCACTACTGGCTTTGACTGCAGCCTTGCAGACCTGTGCAGTTGCAAGCTTCCTCTGGCAATCTATGGCACAGGTGCTGCCTCTCATTGCAGCTTCTGCCCTGTGCTCTTTCATTGGAGGAATTCTCACACACCCTCCTCCTGTGATTGGATCTCCGCCCTTTATATTCTAGGCGTTGGCTCTGAACCAGCGCCGAGCATAACTATTCCTACCTCTATGTTACTGTCTCTGCCACAAACCACCCCAGGCCTTTCTCCTAGCGTTCTTACCTTCCAAGTTCCTGAGTATCCAGAGGCCTGGTCCTGGACGTCTGTGCTGAAGCGTTGTTGCCAGCACTGGCCTGCTGCTATCTCCTTGCAGTGGCCTACCCCGGACGTCTGTGCTGAAGCGTTGATGCCAGCACTGGTAACTGCTGCATTCCCTCCTAGCAGTGGCTACCCTTCCTGTCCTGTGGCCTGCCGCTTTTCTCCTGTAGTGGCCTATCCTGGACGCCTGTGCTGAAGCGTTGATGCCAGCACTGGTAACTGCTGCATTCCCTCCTAGCAGTGACTACCCTTCCTGTCCTGCGGCCTGCTACTATTCTCCTGCAGTAGCCTACCCTGGACGCCTGTGCTGAAGCGTTGATGCCAGCACTGGTAACTGCTGCATTCCCTCCTAGCAGTGGCTACCCTTCCTTTCCTGCGGCCTGCTGCGATCCTCTTGCAGTGGCCTGCCTTGGACTTCTGCGCTGAAGCGTTGGTTCTTCCCGACGCTGCCCTGCGGTGAACTTCGGCCAGCCTGCTGTCTCCTCCTGCTGAGATCGGCGTCATGGGCCGAGGCCGCTCCTCGCGCAGAAGCCACCCCCGCGCTCACGCTCCTAAGCTGAAGCGGGGTACTCCTGATTTCCTGTTGCCGAACTCCTGCTTCATTAACGACGATGCTGCCTTCTCCAATCCTGACCCTGCTATGTACGACTACGAACTGCGCACTCCGGATCAGTCTGCGTGGACTAAGGTCGGTGATTATATAACCCCACCTCAGCCCCGCGGTCCGGTCCCGGTTTGTGGCGAGCATCGGCGTAACACCGCTCCCTCCACACAAGACGCGCGCAGGGGATGCACACACCGCTCCTAAGCTGCACACCCACACAATCAGTCCCAAAGCTGATTCCCCTGTCCTGACCTATCCCTGGCATCCTGTGGCTGCTCCTCCATTTCGCCCCTTTACCCAATTGGACCCTGATCAGCAGGCGGCCCAAGAAAGACCCACCAGATTGGAGGACCTCATCTCTGTGTGTATTCAGGTGGATCAGCGCCTCCAAGAAAGGAAGGTCGAACGCTTGCTTCCTCGCTCTGTTCCTACTAGGTCCACTAGTCGCAGCCTGGTTCCCTATGTCCCATCATCTCCCGACGATCCCGAACCTATGCAACTGAAGTCACCGCTTGTCCGCGACAGAGAGACAGCGCCGGCGGGACGGCTGCTTATGCAACTACTGTGATCATCCTGGACATCTGTTGTCAAACTGCCCTCTCCGGTTGGAAAACGCCAGAACCCAATGAGGTATAAGGGGATCACATTGGTTACCATCTCTCCTTCCCCTTCTCCCCAGGAAAAATTTCCAACCCGAATCATGCTGCCCATTCTGCTCTCTGGAGACAAATTCCAAATCTCTACTTCTGCATTTATCGATTCTGGTTCCGGTGGCAATTTTATTGATCAGGAATTCACCACAAAAAATAAGATTCCCCTTCTCTCCAAAGCAGTTCCCGTCAGGTTGGAAGCCATTGACGGACGTCTGCTTCAACCTTCTTACATCTCTTTGGAGACTTGTGCCCTTTCCCTCAGTACTAAGGACGGCCATCAGGAAAAGATCACCCTAGATGTAATCCATACCCCATCGTTTGAGGTGATACTGGGGCTCCCATGGTTGCAACTACACAACCCTCAGCTGGACTGGACCAACAAGAAATCCATACAGTGGAGCTCCCAGCGCGCCAAATCCTGTCTTCTTTCAAAACAACAGATCGGCAGGTTGAAGATACCTGAGGGGAAGAGAGCCTTGCTCCCAGTCGTTTACGCGGAATTCACAGACGTATTGACAAGGTACGCTCCAAGATTCTTCCTCCCCACACACACAGTTTAATTGTCCCATCAACTTCTACCAGGTGCAGTCCTTCCCAAGGGCCGATCATACCCCTTTTCCATTCCCAAGACCAAAGCCATGTCTGAGTATATTCAGGAGAATCTGAAAAAAGGGTTTATCAGGAATTCCTCTTCTCCAGCCAGCGCTGGATGTTTCTTTGTAAAAAAGAAAGACGGCACCCTTCGCCCCTGTATAGACTATCGGGGTCTTAGTAAGAACACGGTAAAGAACCGCTACCCGCTTCCACTTATTTCTGAACTCTTTGACCGATTACAAGGGGATACCATTTTTTCTAAACTCGATCTCAGGGGAGCCTATAACCTTAGTCGTATTCGCCAAGGCGATGAATGGAAGACTGCTTTTAACACCTGGGATGGGCATTACGGATATCTTGTTATGTCTTTCGGTCTCTGTAATGCCCTCGCTGTCTTCCAGGAATTCGTTAATGAGATCTTTTGGGACCTCCTCAACACCTTCGTCATTATTTATCTTGATGATATTCTTATTTTTTCAAAATCTCTTGCAGACCATATCCAACACACCAAGCTGGTTTTGACACATCTTTGAGAATATTTCCTGTATGCCAAGTTGGATAAATGCTTATTCCACCAATCCTCTGTTGCCTTCCTAGGCTATATCATATCGGATAAAGGATTCTCCAAACTCAAGGCCAACTTAGAATGGCCACAACCCACGTCCTTGTGTCGGGAATCCACTCCTGGCTTTTTAGGATTATCCCTCATGGAACTTTCTGTACTACCTCATGTGTTCTCTCTGAATTTCACGTTGTCATCAACAAAGACTACAACGCTCCTATTGGACTTCCTTGCCTTGCCTGAGGTGCCCGTCCCTGCTTCTTGTGCTCTCACTCTGGACACGGGCATGCTTCTCTCTGCTTTTTCCTTCGTGCCTACTGCGTTCTATGTAGATGCCCAGACATCGGTCCTGATATTCTCTAAACCTCACCTACCTAGGGATGCTGACCTCCTATTGATTGCAGTGCCACTGCTTTTCCGTTTGAAAAAAGCGCTCATTGACAAACGCCCTTGGCGCAGTTCTACAACTATACCCAGAGGGTTCAGAAATAATTCCATGTCGCCCAGACGTCTGTGGGATCCTATCTCTGCTCGTCCAGAGGCCTCGCGTGAAGGGGTGGTAATGTCAGGAATCCACTCCTGGCTTTGGCTGGAGCCCTTCCATCCGGAGCTTTGCAGGTTCCAGACAATCTATTCCCTGCTTCTGCAATCACCTGCCTCTTGCTGCCTCCTGTGCAGCTCTGGCCTGATTGGCCTCCTGTCCTATTTAGTGCCTGCCCCGCCCTCAGGAAGTTGTTGGACATAGACTTTGCAATCCAAGTTGCAAGTGACTGTGCTTGTCACAGACTCCCTGTTTGGCCTGCTAGGCCTCCTTGTGCCTGGTATCCTGCTTCCAGTCCCCTGCTTCACAAGGCCTTCTTGCTTAGCAGCCCTGGCGCTGCTTTCCTTGTTCCTGGCAGACTTCGCTGCCGCACTGAAGCGGCTACGCTGGTGTCCCCAGTGTTTCCTGTGGCGTGTCTGCACCCCTGGTTCCTGTGGCCTTCCTGTTGGCAGTCCTGTTCCCAGTGGTCTCCACCACTCTCGGCTGTACCCGGCTAGGGGGTGCCGTTTTGTGCTGAAGCACTGGATTCTGCAGTCCCTGTTCCCATTGGTCTCCACCACTCTCGGCTGTACCCGGCTAGGGGGTGCCGTTCTGTGCTGAAGCACTGGATTTCCAGTTCCTGTTCCTATCCCTGAAGTACCTTCACCCAAGATTTCCTGTTGATGACCTCGGCTTGTTTCCTCAACCACCGCTCCTGTGCCGCCTGCCTTGACCCGTGCCTGGATAACGTTAACCCTACCTTCTCCAATCCTGACCTGGCTATGTCTGATTATGGAATCCGCACTCCGGACCTGACTCCGTGGCCTAAGGTCGGTGTTTATATATCCCCACCTCAGCCCCGCGGTCCGGTACCAGTTTGTGGCAAGCACGTACGTTACACCTTGAAAGCCATCCTGCGATTCCTGGGATTTGCAAACTATAATCGGAAATTCATCAAGAACTTCTCTTCTACTGTGGCTCCCATCACACTTCTGACAAAGAAAGGAGTGAACACAGCAGTCTGGCCACCTAAAGCACTTCTAGCCTTTGAGGTTCTTAAAAGAACATTCTCCACCGCCCCCATCCTACGCCACCCAGATCTCAGACTTCCCTTTACCCTAGAGGTTGACGCTTCGGATATCGGTGCTGGCGCCATCCTTTCTCAAAGGCAATCCCCACAGGATAAGCTCCATCCCTGCGGGTTTTTCTCAAAAAAAAAAAATTCTCCAGCAGAACAAAATTATGATGTTGGCAATAGAGAACACCTGGCCATTAAACTCGCCCTACAGGAATGGAGACATCTCTTGGAAGGTACTAAAAACCCCATTTCAATCCTTACCGACCATAAAAACCTGTTGTATATAGAGAACGCACGCCGTCTAGGAGCCCCTCAGGCCCGGTGGTCTCTTTTCTTTTCTAGGTTCAATTATTTGATCTCTTTCATCCCCGGGTCGAAGAATCAAAAAGCGGATGCGCTCTCACGGCAATTCATGGTTGAAGACAAATCCGAGGAGGTTCCTGAGACGATTCTACCGTCCAAATACGTCATTTCGGCCAACTTTTCAATGTCTTGGATAAGATTCTTGCAGCACAGGCTAATCTTCCCAGAGAACTCAAGGTTGCCAGAGGGTCGTTTGTATGCTGCTCCACGCTTTCAAAGGAAGATACTAGAGTGGGGTCACTCATCCAAGTCCGCCGGTCATCCTGGTACCAAGAGGACTTCCGACCTCATCAAGCAAACCTTTTGTGGCCCAGAATGCTTAGAGATACGGAAAACTTCATCAAATCCTACCCAACTTGTGCCCAGGTCAAGACGACTCACAGCAAACCGCCAGGTCTTTTACAGCCATTACCCATTCCGGAACGCCCATGGAGCCACCTGTCAATGGATTTTATTGGAGAACTTCCCACTTGTAGAGGGATGAACACTATCCTGGTGGTCGTGGATAGGTTTTATTCCCTTCAAAGGGTTACCCAATTTTGCCACCTTGGCAGACGTCTTCGTCAAAGAGATTTTCCGCCTCCACGGGGTCCCACTGAACATTGTTTCCGACCGCGGCACGCAGTTTATCTCTACGTTCTGGCGAGCCTTCATCTAAAGGATGGACATCACCCTTCACTTTTATTCAGGGTACCACCCTCAAACGGGCAGACCGAGAGAACAAACCAAACACTGGAGCAATACCTGCGCTGCTTTGTCTCCGATAGTCAGGATAATTGGGCTGACCTCCTCCCTTGGGCAGAGTTTGCCCACAACTCTATAAAGAACAGTACCACACAGGAATCCCCGTTTTTTGTAAATTACGGCTTCCATCCAGTACGACTTCCGATTTCTTCAATCCCATCCGGGATCCCGGCAGCAGACGACCGTATTAAAATCCTACTGGAATCTTGGCGGAAGATCCAAAAGGCACTGGCAGAGGCGATTCGCAGACAAAAGGTACAAGCGGACCGTCACCACTTACAGGTGCCTGATTATAAGCCAGGGGACAAGGTATGGCTCTCATCGAAAAACATCAGGCTGAAAGCTCCCAGCCTGAAACTAGCCCCCAGATACCTGGATCCTTTTACCATCTCGGAACGGATTAATCCTGCCACATATCGTCTTCAAATTCCTCCATCTATGAAGATTCCATCAGTCTTTCATACCTACCTCCTGAAACCGTGTCCCAGAACCTGCGCTTCCATAAAACACCTATGATTGCCAAACCTGTGATGATACAGGGCCAAAAAGAATACGAAGTCCAATCCATTATAGATTTAAGAAACTCGAGGGGATCTGTTCAATGCTTGGTCCACTGGAGGGGTTTTGGACCTGAGGAGAGATCTTGAATATCCCATCACCAGATACACGCCCCCAGAATATTGAAACTCTTTCATACTAGGCATCCCCACAAGCCATATTGGAGCCATCCTGAGGCCGCACCTCAAGGGGCGGGGGGCTCCTGTAAGGGATATGGAAGCGCCCCGCTCTAAGAAGCCTCCTCCCTTACCTACAGCTGCTTGCCACCCAGCTGATGCTCCTCAGACACCACGGACCTCCTCCCTGCAGGGCAGACTCGCGCATTCTGTGCTACACGCATGCGCACAGCCCAGGACTCTTCCGCCTCCGCGTGGGACTAAACTCCGCCCCCTTCCGTGTCGCGTACCCGCTCCCTCCACAGAGGACGCGCACACCACTCTCAAGCTGCACTCCGACACAATTAGTCCCATAGCTGATTCCCCTGTCCTGACATATCCCTGGCTTCCTGTGGCTGCTCCTCCGTTCTGCCGCTTTACCCCATTGGACCCTAGTACCTATATTATGCTGCTCAGCCTTCCCTTCTTTGGCTGAGCATAGTTTCATGGTCCCTCTGTGTTTCGTCTCCTCTGCCTCACCTTGTGCCTTGTGCCTTAACCTTGTTATCACCGCTCTTGTGTATCGACACGGCTTGGCTTTAGGACCCCTCTTTGGATTTCGACCCCGGCTTGCCCTTGACCATCCGCTACTCTCCAATCCTTGATCTCGGTTCTCAGCCTACTACCTTCCCCCTGGCTCCTACCCACGACCTTGGATCTTGGACTACGACCTCTCTCTCGGCTGCGCCCCAGGATTCAACAAGTACCATACCATTACCTTTTCCCACCCGCACCCGGCAAACTCAAACCATCCACCTACCAGACCTGCTCCCGTTGCCGTGGGTGCATGGTGTCTATATCCCCACCTCAGTACTGGGATCCGGTCTAGTTAGTGGTGAGCGCCGCCTCACATTATGCTCAGCCCAACGAACATGGACCCCGCTGAGGCAGAACAGCCAAGCCCCCTAGACCGACTCTACCGGTTGTAAACGCTAGTCTCTTCTCTTACCTCTGAAATCTCCAAGTTGGTTCTTTCACAGCACCCACCTTCTCCCGCTGCTGTGGGCGCGGCAGCTCCACCTCCTCCGGACTCTCCTCCTTCCTTGGAGCCACGGCTAACCTACCCCAAACCGCTATGCAGAAGATCCCCATAAATGCAGAGGATTCATCAACAAGTGTGAGATCCAGTTCGAGCTGACTCCTTCCCGATTCCATTCGCCAAGGTCCAGAGTCGCTTATATCATTGCCCTGCTGACTGGTGACGCTCTGGCTTCGGAATCTCCAATTTGGGAGCAGAGACCCGGAATCACGCACTACTACCTTTGCTTCCTCTGGGAATTCAAACAGGTATTCGATACTCCCGGCTGAAAGATCATGGTGGCCTCTTCTCTCTTCCTTCTCTCCCAGGGATCCCGATCTGTTGCTAAGTATGATCTGGGGTTACGGACCATCGCATCCGAAACCACCTGAATGATGAGGCTTTATCCGCAGCCTTCTGGCAGGGGATTGCCAAGCCTATCAAAGATCAACTGGCGGCCCAAGAAAGACCCACCAGATTGGAGGACCTCATCTCTGTGTGTGTCCGGTTGGATCAGCGCCTCCAAGAAAGGAAGGTCGAACGCTCGCTTCCTCGCTCTGTTACTACTAGGTCCACTAGTCGCAGCCTGGTTCCCTATGTCCCTCCATCTGCCGACGATCCGGAACCTATGGAACTGGGAAGTCACCGCTTGTCCGCGACAGAGAGACAGCGCCGGCGGGACGGCAGCTTATGCCCCTACTGTGGTCATCCTGGACATCTGTTGGTTAACTGCCCTCTCCGGCCGGAAAACGCCAGAACCCAATGAGGTATAAGGGGGTCACATTGGGTACCATCTCTCCTTCCCCTTCTCCCCAGGGAAAATTTCCAACCCGAATCATGCTGCCCATTCTGCTCTCTGGAGACAAATTCCAAATCTCTACTTCTGCATTTATCGATTCTGGTTCCGGTGACAATTTTATTGATCAGGAATTCACCACAAAAAATAAGATTCCCCTTCTCTCCAAAGCAGTTCCCGTCGGGTTGGAAGCCATTGACGGATGTCACCTTCAACCTGCTTACATCTCTTTGGAGACTTGTGCTCTTTCCCTCAGTACTAAGGACGGCCATCAGGAAAATATCACCCTAGATGTGATACATACCCCATCGGTTGAGGTGATACTGGGGCTCCCATGGTTGCAACTACACAACCCTCAGCTGGACTGGACCAACAAGAAATCCATACAGTGGAGCTCCCAGAGCGCCAAATCCTGTATTCTTTCCAAACAACTGATCGGCGGGGTGAAGATACCAGAGGGGAAGAGAGCCTTCCTCCCAGTCGTTTACGCAGAATTCACAGATGTATTTGACAAGGTACGCTCTGAGATTCTTCCTCCCCACAGACCCTTTGATTGTCCCATCGACCTTCTACCAGGTGCAGTCCTTACCAAGGGCTGATCATACCCCCTTTCCATTCCCGAGACCAAAGCCATGTCTGAGTATATTCAGGAGAATCTGAAAAAAAGGGTTTATCAGGAATTCCTCTTCTCTAGCCGGCGCAGGAATTTTTCTTTGTAAAAAAGAAAGGCGGCACCCTTCGCCCCTGTATAGACTATCGGGGTCTTAATAAGATCACAGTAAAGAACCGATACCCCCTGCCACTTATTTCTGAACTCTTTGACCGATTACAAGGGGCTACCATTTTTTCTAAACTCGATCTCAGTGGAGCCTATTGTATAACCTTATTCGTATTCGCCAAGGCGATGAATGGAAGACTGCTTTTAACACCCGGGATGGGCATTACGAATATCTTGTTATGCCTTTCGGTCTCTGTAATGCCCCGCTGTCTTCCAGGAATTCGTTAATGAGATCATTCGGGACCTCCTCAACACCTTTGTCATTATTGATCTTGATGATATTCTTATTTTTTCCAAATCTCTTGCAGACCATATCCAACACACCAAGCTGGTTTTGACACGTCTTTGAGAAAATTTCCTGTATGCCAAGTTGGAGAAATACTTATTCCACCAATCCTCTGTTGCCTTCCTAGGCTATATCATATCGGATAAAGGATTCTCCATGGACCCGGCCAAACTCAAGGCCGTATTAGAATGGCCACAACCCACATCCTTGAAAGCCATCCAGCGATTCCTAGGATTCGCAAACTATTATCGGAAATTCATCAAGAACTTCTTTTCTACTCTGGCTCCCATCACACTTCTGACAAAGAAAGGAGTGAACACGGCAGTCTGGCCACCTAAAGCACTTCTAGCCTTTGAGACCCATAAAAGGACATTCTCCTCCGCCCACACCCTACGCCACCCAGATCTCAGACTTCCCTTTACCCTAGAGGTTGACGCTTCAGATATCGGTGCTGGCGTCATCCTTTCTCAAAGGCAATCCCTACAGGATTAGCTCCATCCCTGTGGGTTTTTCTCAAAAAAAAAATTCTCCAGCAGAACAAAATTATGATGTCGGCAATAGAGATCTCCCTGCCATCAAACTCACCCTACATGAATGGAGACATCTCTTGGAAGGTACTGAAAACCCCATTTCAATCCTTACCAACCATAAAAACCTGTTGTATATAGAGAACGCACACCGTCTAGGAGCCCGTCAGGCCCGGTGGTCTCTTTTCTTTTCTAGGTTCAATTATTTGATCTCTTTCATCCCCGGGTCGAAGAATCAAAAAGCGGATGCGCTCTCACGGCAATTCATGGTCGAAGACAAATCCAAGGAGGTTCCTGAGACGATTCTACCCTCCAAATACGTCATTTCGGCCAACTCTTTCAATGTCTTGGATAAGGTTCTGGCAGCACAGGCTAATCTTCCCAGAGATCTCAAGGTGCCGGAGGGTTGTTTGTACGCTGCTCCATGCTTCCAAAGGAAGATACTAGAGTGGGGTCACTCATCCAAGTCTGCTGGTCATCCTGGTACCAAGAAGACTTCCGACCTCATCAATCGAACCTTTTGATGGCCCAGCATGCTGAGAGATACGGAAGAGTTTGTCAAATTCTTCCCAACTTGTGCCCAGCACAAAAGACCGCAGCAAACCGCCAGGTCTTTTACAGCCATTACCCATTCCGGAACGCCCATGGAGCTACCTGTCAAAGGATTTTATTGGAGAACTTCCCACTTCTAGAGTGATGAACACTATCCTGGTGGGCCTGGATAGGTTTTCCAAGCAGGCCCATTTTATTCCCCTCAAAGGGTTACCCAATTCTGCCACCTTGGCAGACGTCTTCGTCAAAGAGATTTTCCGCTTCCACGGGGTCCCACTGAACATTGTTTCCGACCGCGGCTCACAGTTTATCTCTAAGTTCTGGCGAGCCTTCGCCCAAAGGATGGACATCACCCTTCACTTTTCTTCAGGGTACCACCCTCAAACAAACGGGCAGACCAAGAGAACAAACCAAACACTGGAGCAAAACCTGCGCTGCTTTGTCTCCAATAGTCAGGATAATTGAGTGGACCTCCTCCCTTGGGCAGAGTTTGCCCACAACTCTTTAAAGAACAGTTCCACACAGGAATCTCCGTTTTTTGTAAATTACGGCTTCCATCCAGTATGACTTCCGATTTCTTCAATCCCATCCGGGATCCCGGCAACAGACGACCATATTAAAATCCTACCGGAATCTTGGAGGAAGAGCCAAAAGGCACTGGCAGAGGCGATTCACAGACAAAAGCACAAGCGGACCGTCACCGCTGAGAGGTGCCTGATTATAAGCCAGGACAATCTGAAAACAACGGTTTATCAGGAATTCTTGGTGGGGGCCTCTCCTATCGGCCTCTCCTGCACCCTATCCATCGCCACAGGGCTCCAAGAACGTTCCCCCCTCTCTGCCTTGGCCCCTCAGATGCATTCACATGGGCTCTTCTCCCCAGCCTGGGGAAAGGGAAGCAGCACTTGAGTCCAAATCTCACAGGCTCTTCCTCTTCCTCGGCTTCTTCCTCTTCCTTGGCTCCCTCCTCCTCCGCTTCTTGCTCCTCTTCCACCGCTTCTTCCTCTGATTCTTCCTCCTCGGCTTCCTCTTCAGCTTCCTCCTCCTCTTCCTCATCCTCCTCCACAGCTTCTTGCTCCTCTTCCTCCGCTTCTTCCACTCCTGCAGCTTCGTTGTACTCACAGTCCTCTTCATCCCCATACTCCACAGATGGTATATCGTGCACTATGGAGCTGGAGCCGGAGCTGCCGCAGTCCCACGTTGATAGGCTGAATGGCTCTACCACCGTGTGCTCCCCGACCTGCAGGAGACATAACGTGTGTGTAACCAGGACAGAAATATTTTGTATCACAAGAACTCCTGTGCGACTAATACCCCACTCCCAAGACTATATCAAAAAGACACTAGATGGCGAACAAACACTATATCTAAATTAAACCGTGCAGTAAATTTACCCATGAAGTGAAACAGTGATAAAAAAAAAAAAAATTATATTAAACAGTAAAAAATAAAAAATATAAACATTCAAACCCTGAGAGGACTGTTTCAAGGTCCACAATCACAGCACAAAAATAAGAATCAGGGGAGCGTCAATACCTGGAAGAAAATAAATAAAACTACCATAGTGCATAACGTATTAAATAAACACATAAAATGGCAGAGCTCCTAAAGGAACATATATGCTAGATGATGAAAAAATGTCCATCCATAGATAGCAATCAGGATCAAAAGTAGGAGGTTTAGTAGACCCAGAAGAGAGACACAGAGCCAAAAAATTAAAAATGCCAAAACATTTATCCGACAATGATAAAATTGGAAGCTTACAAGATACCAGATGGTTTACAGCATTGGTGTAGGGTAACGTTGTTAAACCGAGTCGCGTTCTCGGGAACTCTGCACACCGACGCTTCCTCCACCGGTCTCCGTCCTGTACTGCTGTTTGGAGCCGATACGTCACTTCCAGTTTTTCACACGTGTAGCAGACGCCACCGGAACTCCAGCCGCAGACTCTCTCCCTCTGGATCTCACACTGAGGGTTACGCTCTACACGTTTCGCCGTGCGGGATGACGGCTTCGTCAGGAGTAACGTTAACCCATAAAAGGATACCTTATATACCTTCTATACTTACAATGACCTTTCCTCCTATAGGTCAATGTACAATTGTAATGTGTTCGAGTATGCAGGTTTTAACTGTTCTTGAAGTTTGACCTACATACTGTAGCCCACATGGGCAGTAAACAAGGTATATGACATACTGTGATTTGCATGTTAAAAGTTGTTTAATATGAAACCGTTGTCCTGTTATGTTAGATACAAAACTGAATTTGTCATAAACATAGGGCTGATGACAAATTCAGTTTTGTATCTAACAGTATGTAGATCAAACTTCAAGAACAGTTAAAACCCGCATACTCGAACACATTGGTAATGTGAGACGAGGTGTTACCACACATTATTTGTCAAACAATTTTATTCAAAAACATAATGGAGATACATCAGGTCTCAAATTCACAGTATTGGAACAAGTGTTACCACACTGGAGAGGTGGAGACAGAATTACTGCTCTGAAAAAGAGAGAAAGTTTCTGGATTTTCACTCTGAAATCACTTGTACCATTAGGTTTAAATGTGGATTTTGAGTTAAGCGCTTTCCTTTAGAATTAAGGCATTTTTTATCTGTATACTTCTTCTATGGATGTGTATGCAATAAATAATATGTATGAGATAGGGTCGTGCTAATGTGTATTATTGTTATATTTTGTACTGACTCTGTCTTTTTCTCTTGTTTTTGAGATTCATCGATCGTCGTTTTTTCTTTATTTGAGAGATAATGGGGATATTTTATTAGTGATATGTGTTAAATATTATAATACGTATTGTATGTGTTAATTTAATACCGAGTAGGTATTTTAATACCATAATTGAAAACTATGTATAAAAGCTACATTAAAGTATAAAGGCTGTGTTTTAATATAAATTGTATAACATTGTTGTGATATTTTTATGTGGGAGAGGGCTAATAGAGCCAATCACCCAATTAATTAGATCCAATTGTACATTGACCTATAGGAGGAAAGGTCATTGTAAGTATAGAAGGTATATAAGGTATCCTTTTATGGGTTAACGTTACTCCTGACGAAGCCGTCATCCCGCACGGCGAAACGCGTAGAGCGTAACCCTCAGTGTGAGATCCAGAGGGAGAGAGTCTGCGGCTGGAGTTCCGGTGGCGTCTGCTACACGTGTGAAAAACCGGAAGTGACGTATCGGCTCCAAACAGCAGTACAGGACGGAGACCGGTGGAGGAAGCGGCGGTGTGCAGAGTTCCCGAGAACGCGACTCGGTTTAACATCGTTACCCTACACCAATGCTGTAAACCATCTGGTATCTTGTAAGCCTCCAATTTTATCATTGTCGGATAAATGTTTTGGCATTTTTTATTTTTTGGCTCTGTGTCTCTCTTCTGGGTCTACTAAACCTCCTACTTTTGATCCTGATTGCTATCTATGGATGGGCATTTTTTCATCATCTAGCATATATGTTCCTTTAGGAGCTCTGCCATTTTATGTGTATTTTTAATACGTTATGCACTATGGTAGTTTTATTTATTTTGTTCCAGGTATTGATGCTCCCGATTCTTCTTTTTGTACCCCACTCCCAAGGTCGAGTACCCCTTTATACCCCCCTCCCCAGGCCCAGTACCCTGTTATACCCCCCTCCCCAGGCCCAGTACCCTGTTATACCCCCCTCCCCAGGCCCAGAAGCAGTAAGTGCTGGTTGTTGAAAGTGTGAGCAGTTAGAACCAGAAGCAGTAAGTGCTGTTTCTTGAAAGAGTGTGCAGTTAGAACCAGAAGCAGTTTTAACAAGGAAGCGGTTAAACAAGGTATAGTTTATTGAAGTACAGTTTACTGTTAATACTTTTAAACTTCATAGTTGCTAGAATGAGCAGAATTGAAAATGCCACTCAATGCACATCTTGCCATATGTATGTGCACTTGGAGCAGCTGTTCCAAGGAGCATACCGCTGTGAGAGGTGTGAGCGTGTGGTCTCTTTAGAGTCAGAGATTGCTGATCTGAAGAGGCAACTTGCAATATTGAGGGACATTGGCAATCTTGAAAGGAGTTTAGAGCTCACTGAGCAGGCCCTTGCTTCAACTAGTTGTGCAGATGGTGGCGCTGTTAGTGAGGAGCAGGTAGGTAGCTTGGTTGCTGTTAGTGAGGAGCAGGTAGGGGTCACCATATCATTTAAAATTCTAGCTGCTTCTTTATCATAATAGCTCTTGTTCATGATAACCACTCCCCCTCCTTTATCCACTTGTTTAATAACAATACTATCATCGTCCATCAGTTGTTTGAGAGCCGTCCTTTCAGCGGGACCTAGATTATTATAAAAAGGTTTCTTATCACTTTGTAATTTTTCAAAGCCTTTCACTACTAGATTATAAAAAGTATCTAGATAGGTACCCTTATTAAAGCTAGGGTAAAAGGTTGATCTGTTCTTAAGTTTTGTATGGATTAAATGTGGGCCTTCATTAATATCTACTGTAGTGTTAGTATTGTATTGTATGTTTTATTTATATAGCGCCATTAATGTACATAGCGCTTCACAGTAGTAATACATGTGGTTATCAAATAAATAACAGATAATATAAATAACAGATCATGGGAATAAGTGCTTTAGACATAAAAGTAACATTAAGGGAGGCGCATGCGCGAAGCCGAGCTGCATGGAAGTTTGAGCCGTTAGCTCCGCTCACAGCCTGCGGCATACTTAATAAAAATAACCCTAAAGTGAAAAAAAAAAACATCCAAAACCTCCCCTAGATCTGCCCCAACTACCCAGGATGTCCCGATCGACCCGATCAAAGCGAACCTCCACGGTTCTGACGGACTATTTTGCCAAAGGAGTTTCAGCCAGGAACAAAAGCCAGGAAGAAATGGTGCGAAGCGACTCTGAATCGGAGGAAGAAGCCGACAGAGAGGACACAAGCAGGGACAACCAGATCATGCGAAGAAGGGACATGCGGGAGTTCTGCTCAGACATTAAGAAATACTTCCAGTCTGAAGTGGCAGCCTTAAGGGCAGACATCCGCGGGATAGGGGAACGCACTGACTCCCTGGAAAAAAAAATGGACTCCACCATCAAAGCCATCAGGACCTTCACCTAGACCGCTGCCACAGAGCCCTGAGGTCAAAGCCGCAACAAGGAGACTCCCACAGAGACATCATAGCAAGATTCCACTTCTTCAAAGTAAAAGAGACATTCTGTCAAATCACAAGAAGCCAAGGGGACTTTGAGGGATATAAAATACAAGTTTACCAAGATATTTCTCCTACTACCCTGCTCAAAAGGAAACAACTTGCTCCGATCACCAAAGTCCTAAGAGAAGCAGGGACCCGGTACTGCTGGTTATACCCCTTTGGCCTGCTGGTTATTCAAAATGGAGCAGCCAACACGCTGCAGGGCCTGGAAGATGGCGGAAACTTCCTAACCAGGCTGGGGCTCCAGGACAAGATCCCTGAAGAAGCGAGGGCAGGCGAAGCAGCACCGGATCCCTAATGGAAGGAAGCCAGGAAGGGCGACAAAAAGAAGCAGCCCCGCAGCCCAAAGTAAGCTGTCGAACGGACAACCTCCACCTACCTGTTCCAGTTGTAGTTCCCCCAGTTGAAGCCCTTCCGTCCTGAGCCCAGGTTGAGACCCGCTAAGGTCAGTGAACTCACCGCTCCCCAGCTCCTGCAGCGATCCTCCGTGAATGGCGGCCATCTTGGATCAACTCTCAACCCTCACTGACAGCGGGGTGAAGCCGGGTGACGTCAGATGAGGTTGGGTCAGATCTCGCGAGAGCCCCACAAGGATCGAAGGCATGGGAGGGGCAATGGTCCTGGATCATTGAGTCCCTGCCAACTACATGTTTTTTCCCTTATGTATCTTATGTACCTTCTGTGTCCCCCTCCCCCCACCCTACTTTCTACTTAGGTGGTGCAACGCTGGAGTCTGCTGAGCTGCGGGATGTCGCAGGGGGAGGAAGCCCCCTGGTGGCTCCCCAGCATGTGCATTGGGTACTCATCGAAGGATAGGTGAGAACAGAACCAAACCATGACACTGACAGTTATATCCCATAACGCCAAAGGGTTAAACTGCCCCCGTAAAAGGAAGGTGGCCCTCATTGATTATAAAAGAAAAAGGGCAGACATAGTCCTAATCCAGGAGACACATTTCAGCACCTCCAGCTTCCCGAAATATTTGGACAAGCACTTCAGACAGGTGTTTCTATCCTCTGCAAAGGAGAAGAAACGTGGAGTTGCAATATTAAAACATAACAAGGTGGGGCTGGTGGTGGATACAGTAAGAAAAGATAAGGAATGAAGGTTCCTTTTACTGGTAGGGACTATAAACCAGCAACCTATTACGATAGCGACAATCTATGCTCCGAACGGACACGACTCCGCTTTTTATACCGCTACATTCTCCTCTATTCAAAAACATACAAAAGGTGCCTTGATAATGGGAGGCGACTTCAACACTGTACTAAATCCGGTCCTCGAAAGATCATGCCCCCCCAGATTGGGCACGCCACAAGGTCCAAGGCCCTAGAACAGGGGCTGAGGGACTTGGGGCTGGTGGATATCTTGAGGGAATGTCACCCCTTAGACAGAAATTACACTTTTTACTCACACCCCCATAACTCCTTCAGCAGAATCGATTATTTCTTTGTCACTAGTAGACTGGTCCCACAGATCTCCTATACTGGGATCCACGATATTTCGTGGTCTGATCATGCACCAATAGAGTTTAGGTGCGCATAAATAGGGCTGGACAGGCCGGGAGCAAATTGAAAATTAAACGAGTCTGTAACGGGAGTAATCCCTGTTCAAGTAACGTGCCTTTAATCTAGCAGTGTGGTGGTTAACTGCTGGTAGTCAATTAATAAACACCACCTGCCTGATTTAGATTGCTTACAAAAGCCTGTCTGTTGAGACAGGAAGTGACTCCTTAGCTCACGTGAGCTGAACTTTGGAGACAGAGCAGAGGTTCTTGAGTCTCCCAGGAGACGGACCAAGAGAACACAGATCTCTGGAGCTCACAAATAAGACTTCTAAACCTGGATCCTGACATTTTCTGTGCACACACGGGTGCGGTTCCAGGAGAGCAGAGAAGCTTACTCTACAGCAGCTAACAGATAAGACTTTTATTAACAAGACTTTCTATATCTGTTCATTTCATGCTATGTGTTTGGGGCTGGGAGACATGATTATCTAAGGGAGTTGTGAATTAATTGCATAGTATTCACTAGAAATACTCCCAAGTGAATAGAAGCTTTGTTCCCCCTCCCCCCCTGTGTTTGGATGATTTCCTGATATTAAGGAAAAGGCACAATAAAGCCTTGTTATAATTTCACCTTACAAAAGTCTACAATTGTGTACCTCTGTGAGCGTCCGTCTACATATGGTGTCCGAAGTGCGACGAGAGGTCGTCTTTGAAGTTAGAAAGGACCGGAGATTTTTTTGTGAATTTTTTTTATGCTTTTTGCCTACAAACAGTCTGAACAACTTAAAAAAAAAAAAAAAAAACCTCTCATGCAGCAGAGACTAGAGTTAAAGGGATACACACCACTGAAACTTACAAAACCACAGATGGACTCTTTTCCCCAATCCCAAGAGGAGAGAGACTGCTGAAGCAGCTAAACCTTATTTGCCTATCACAAAGTGTAATATGGTCATTGAAATAGGGGTTTTGCCTTCCAGCCATAGTCAGGGTTCAAGAAGTGAGTCAGCCCTTAAAAAGGGATAGGTGTTTGTTGTTTTCAAAAGTTTCGCTGAAGCAGTGAATACAGATGGTGACCCACGAGTGGTACTGATTTTGCAAATAAAGGTTGCCACACCGCATAGGGCTACCAGCTGTGAATGGAGTATATGCAGAAAAGTGTGAAAATTGATACAAGACTGTGCTGAAGCAGGGGAATTTTTAGCAAACAAATGCTGACCGTAAAATTGCCCTATAGGGGAAAAAGGGATTGCTGAACTGTGTAAAAGGTATTTCAAAGCCAATTGCTGAGTGTTGAGTCACCCTGCCGGGAATGAAAGAAATAGTCCACTGCAAAGAATGTTTTTTTTTCTGCAAGTAAAAAAGTCTGCCTATATATATCTTGGGAGAAAAACAGACACCCAAAGTGTGAAGTGTGAATGCCATAATACCCAAAGATGAGACTGAAAATTACTGAGCTCAGGCAGAAAACCAAATTCTGTTGCTGAAGCGGAGGGATTGCACCTAGCAAGTAAATGGTGAAAAGCAAACAGAAGTTTTTACCTAGCAACCACACATTCAGCATACCTAATGAGAGATTACACCTAGCAAGTAAATGGTGTAAAGCAAATACAGGCATACCCCGCATTAACGTACGCAATGGGACCGGAGCATGTATGTAAAGCGAAAATGTACTTAAAGTGAAGCACTACCTTTTCCCACTTATCGATGCATGTACTGTACTGCAATCGTTATATACGTGCATAACTGATGTAAATAACGCATTTGTAACAGGCTCTATAGTCTCCCTGCTTGCGCACAGCTTCGGTACAGGTAGGGATCCGGTATTGCTGTTCAGGACGTGATGACATGTGCATGCGTGAGCTGCCGTTTGCCTATTGGGCGATATGTACTTACTCGCGAGTGTACTTAAAGTGAGTGTACTTAAAGCGGGGTATGCCTGTAGACGTTTTTACCTAGCAACTGCACATCTTGTATACCTGATAAGAGAAAATGCATGCACAGTACTGCTGATATTGAAAAAAAATTTTTTACCCAAGAAAGAAAAGTCTACAGAGATGCCTGTGAGAGCTACGACCGCTACAAGCAAAATATGCCCACCTGTAGGACTATCACAATTGGGGGTTCTAGCAAATACAGTGGCAACAGCTGCAATAACGCCTCCTGAGGTCAGGAAGAAAATTACACCTGATAGCCTAAAAATGGAGGACAAGATGCAGCGTTCCTGTAATGAACCCTACCCCACGGAAGAGTGGCCCTTCCAGTCCAATAAAGAGGAAGACATCTCTTACGGGGAACCCGAACCGAGTCACACCCACAAAACACCCCAAGAATGGTGGGGGTGCCTGAACTCGGCAAGAACAGAAAAGACCGCTCCTTATGATGATGAATATGATCAGCAGGAGAAAGAGCGGGAGCAGTGGATCACCGAATATTTCCGTCAGCTATTACAGTTGCAAGAAAAGCCGGGTGGATCCAGTGACGCTGCTAAAATTATAAATAAAGGAGACCCCAGTATTCCTGATGGGACGGAGTCATCCAAAACAAAAAAGCAAAAAAATAAAAGCGGTTCTTCACTTACTGTGGAAGGAACAGACACGTCCGCAGATCGTGTGGAGGAAAAGGGGGACCGAGTTGCCCTGCAGCCTAGAGAAAATGGAGAATTCGTCCCGCGGTTAACCGAATATCCAGAGGGCCCAAGGCAGAAATCGTGTACCCCAAAGAAGTGTCTGTCCGGTGCCAACAGTGAAGAACCCTCAACCAACCATCCCAGGGAAGTGGAGCCGGAACCAGTGAGTGACGATCCCTTGACCAGCCCTGAAGATGCCCTGAAAAATGCCAGGCATGACTGTGATATGCTCCGTGAACAATTGAAACAAAAGGAAGATGGTTACACAGAGCTACAGAAAAATAACGTGAAGCTACAGGAACATGTGCTTGCAATGTACTCTTTAGCCAGGACAGAATTGGATGATCTCAAGACTGAGCTAGATACTGCAAATGCTACTATTTCCGCCATGAATGAAAATCAGAGCCAATCTGATAAAATGGTGGCTACGCTAAAGCGGAAGTATGAGGAGGCACTGAAGCAGATGACAGTCTTCCAGCAAGAGGTTCACACTCTTCACATAGAGCTGAATGCCTCACGACAGGAGGTCAACAGTGTCCGGATAGAGGGGGACGTATCTCAGAAAGAGGTTCAGACACTATGCAGAGCACTGGATGCCTCACATCATGAGACCAACAGCTGCCGCACAGACCTGGAACTTTCCAGAAAGGAACTACACAGTTTCACTGAGGAGCTGGACATTGCTAAAGAAACTATTGCCAATCTTAATACAAATCTCCAAGTCTCCCAGAAGGAGCTTCAGACCCTCAATCTAGAGAAGAATGTCTCACGTCAGGAGACTGTCAGTCTCAAAGCAGATGTGCGTAAATGGAAGGAGGACTGCAAAGAGGCCCTGAATAATACAGAGACTGAAAAAGAAGACCATTTAAGATTACAAAGAAAAAACGTAAAACTCAAAGAAGAAAATTTTAATTTGACAAACGACGTCAAGGAAAAAAATGAAAAGCTGCACGAGCTTAAAGAAATAAATAGACTTTTGGAAGTTGAGAAGTTTGAAGCAGAGCACCAACTGCAGAACTAACTGCAAGGTCTGCGTACGCACCTCAAGAAGGCAGAGGAGAAGCAGCGAACTATGCAGGATGACAATCTGCAGGCTGTTAAAGAAATTCAAGTGCTGCAGGAACGTCTGATGACCCAGTATGTCCCCGCAAAGCAGCATGAGAAACTGAAGGCTACCCTGAGCATCACCAAAGCAACGCTAATAGCCAAGCTTAGAACCCAGGTGACGCGGCACAAAAGGGAGCACAAGAAGGTCCAGAAACTGAAACAAGTAACTGTGGCCCAAGCAAAGAAGTTCATAGTGCTTCAAAATGCAATAAAAATGTGGAAGCAAGCTCAAAAAAGCAAAGCATGCAGATAAATTCCCTGAGAAGAGACTTGAAAGACGCACTCAAAAAACAGGGATCTCTCGCGGATGAGATTACAGTCCTACAAGGACAAGTATTGACCCTGACTAAGCGTCAGTATCCCACAGCCTCAAAAACCCATGAAGACAAGGGTACAGTGAGAGCTGGGAATACCGCTCATCTGAAAGACAGGGTTGCAAAATTTGAACCACCTAAACAAGCACTAGCAAAACCTTCAGCCACTCAGAAGGCAACAAAAGAATGTACACGTGCTGAATTAAAACCAGAAGAATCCTTAGCTGATGAAGCTGAAAAGATGGGACATTCTCTGGAAGTGGGTGTGGAATTGCAACTTAATCTCAAAGAGGCTGAACTAGCAATCCCATTGAGTGGGAAAAGGGCAGAGAGATAGCTTCAAGAGCGGAAAACTCAAAGGGCTGTTTTTAAACGCTCTGCAACTGCTGCCATACAGTATGCCTACAATAAGACGAGCACCCGACGCGAGGGAAATCTCATGACCGCACATAGAAAAAAGACTATACTTGGAAAAAGTCCTCCTCGAGCGACTGAGGGGTGCTGATCTCAAGCACCTTCAGGAGGAGACACGAATAAACTGGAGAAAGGGCTCCAATCCCAGCAGGACTGAGGGTTCTCTTCCTCCATCCACTCTCATTCAAGTCACAGAGATATCTAGAATGAGAGTGGAAGGATTGGCTTTGGCCGTGGCAAGCCCGAGCTTCCCACAAACAGGGGAGGTATATAACAGGGGAGTAATCCCTGTTCAAGTAATGTGCCTTTAATCTAGCAGTGTGGTGGTTAACTGCTGGTAGTCAATTTGTCTATTGTTCAGAGAAAATGAAGGTAGTGTCCGCTCTCATATCACCCTCTAGGAGGCGTATAAAGCAACACCAAGAGGGGCTCTCATTAGTCTAGTGGCCAAGAGAAAGAGAGAGAGAAACGCAAAAATTAAGACAGTTCAGGAGGAATTGAAAAATGTATGGGATCAACATAAGAGGTCTCCAGACCCAGTTATCCTCCAAAAGATTAGAGACACTTAGACAAAGCTGAATCTGTTGCTGACAACCCAAGCCGAGAGGTCGCTGACTTGGTCAAAGAGGAATTTTTTTGAAAAGGCAAACAAGCCAGATACCTTATTGGCCAAGATGCTTAATCCCAAAGACAAGTCCTATCATAACAAGGCCATTCGAAACAAATCCGGCATAACCACCGCCAATCCTAAACACATAGTAGGAGAATTTAAGCACTTCTATGAAGATCTATATGATGGTGGAAAGGTGACCCGCTCCACAGGTACAGAGAAAGCCCTGAGGGACTTCCTAGGGGGCTCGAACCTACCTAGTATAAGCGAGGATGATAGAGAGGTGATGGGCAGAGACTTTACAGCAGAGGAGGTCTCCGAGGTTATCACAAACTTGAAACCCTCTAAAGCCCCAGGCCCTGACGGATTCTCAAACTTATACTACAAAAAATTCATGAAACAATTGACCCATTATCTTCTCCGAATGTACAATCAAGTACTAGAGGGCACCCCCTTCCCCCAGCACATGCTCCAAGCGTCAATCTCAGTGATTCACAAACAGGGTAAGGACCCGCTGGACTGTAGAAGCTACAGGCCAATATCCCTGATAAATTCGGACATTAAAATTTACGCTAAAATGATGGCCAACCGTTTTAGTCTCATCCTGCCCAGACTACTGCATCCATATCAAGTTGGGTTTATCGCGGGTCGACAAGTGGCAGATAATACCCGACTAATTATTGATCTGTTAGAAATAGCCAATACACGATCAATACCGGTTATGGCGCTTAGTCTGGATGCTGAAAAAGCGTTCGACAGGATAGACTGGCCATACTTAGAGGCCACGCTTGGAGCATTTGGGATGGGCACGAAATTGACAAAAGCCATCCTCTCATTATACTCTGCACCGTCAGCCAGGGTGACCCACCAGGGATTCGCTTCTGACCCCTTCATGATTAAAAGCGGAATGCGGCAGGGCTGACCCGTCGCCCCTACTTTTTGCATTATGCATGGAGCCCTTGGCCGCTCAGATTAGAGATAGTAACGCTATCTCGGGTATTGTCATTGGAAACCAGACGCATAAGGTGGCACTATATGCGGATTATGTATTCCTGACAATATCGAGGCCCCTCACCTCTCTGCCAAACTTGTTTGACCTCTAGGGGAGGTTTAACAGGATCTCCGGTTTCAAAATAAACCAGGCTAAATCTGAAGCCATGAATATAAATTTACCAAAACACATGGAGAAACTGACCACCCTCAATTTTAACTTCAATTGGCAACAGAAATAAATTAAATACCTGGGAGTCAATGTCACCAAGACTACTAAACAGTTGTACCAGGCAAATTACCCAAAGCTTATACAAACCTTGAGAGAGGATGTTAGGCGCTGGGCCAAATATACAATCTCATGGATAGGGAAGATTCACTGCATTAAAATTAACCTGCTGCCTCGCCTACTATACCTTTTCCAGACCCTCCCAGTGCCGCTAGGATTGAGGGATATCCTCTCGCTTCAATCCGAGATAGATAAATTTATCTGGGGAGGGAAAAGAGCGTGAGTGAGTAAGCAAATAATGCGCAAACAAACAGGGGTCGGGAGGGCTAGCGGTACCTTGCTTGTTATCCTATTACAAGGCGGCACAATTATGCCAAATTGTGCAATGGCACACCAACCCGGACTCAAAAAGATGGGTGGCTCTAGATAAAGAACTCTGTTCCCCAGTTTAGCTGGAACACTTAATTTGGCTCCCCAAAAAGATGCAATTAAGCACCAAACAGCCGCTTTCCTCAATGACCAACTCACTCAAGGGGTGGGACAACACCAGGCTCAAATGCAACCTGACCCATAAATCATCGGGAATTACCCCACTCTGGGGGAATCCATTATTTGCTCCAGGGCTGACCAGTATGGATTTCACAATCTGGAAAACCAATCACATTTACAGATTGGTAGACCTGGACGGCAGAAGAGGCATACAAACTTTTGAAATCCTAAAAAGTAGCAACAATATCCCAAATGCCGAATTCTTTAGATATCTCCAGGTCAGGGCATTCTATCAAGCCAAGCAACCTATAAGTCAACCACCGAATTTCGAAAAGGTCTGTTGCTCAGGAACGACCACTAAGGGACTCACATCGCAGTTATACAAAGACATAACGGATTCTGGCTCGACTGTGACAGAGAAACTTAGCTACATGACCAAATGGGAGGCGGACCTAGGGGAGACACTCGACCCGGAAGAGTGGACAAAAATTGTGCAAGCAGTGTCCAAGAGCTCCATGTGCACGACCCTAAGGGAGACGCATATAAAGTTATGATGAGATGGTATCATACTCCCTCAAAATTGGCTAAATTTCTGCCCAGTTACTCCCCATTGTGTCCTAGACAATGTGGACAACAAGCAGACCTGTTGCATATGCTGTGGTCTTGCCCCAAACTGACCGGGACATGGGACTTAATCAAAGATTGGCTAACAAGAATTATAGGCATACAAATCCCGTGGGACCCGTGGGTTTTCCTACTAAATAGACCGTTCCAGGGCTTCTCCAAAGCAACAAATAAATTGATAACGCACTTCGCGACGGCGGTGCGTGGAGAGATCGCAGCAAGATGGAAACAAAATGAGATTCCACGGATTGCTTCCATTCGGAACAGAATTTGGACAGTACTGCACCGACACACTTTATTCGAGTAAATACCCGGTATGTACCTGGCAGATACCTGGAATGCGCCACTCCTAACCTCTGACAAGCCCCGTTGCATTTGCCTTCCCAGCCTGGGTTCATGCCTGGCTGATGGGCGGCTGATCTGTTAAATGATAATGATTAGGATTTAATAGGCTGCAATGCTTCGCGTGTCTACCAGATGGCATAAATTCATGAATTGTAATGCAGTATATATATATATATATACTGTGCAGTATTGCAGCCAGCGGGAATAAAATGCTTCAATCCCTGCTTGGAAAATAACTCAATGTACTCGGGCAGAAAACAGTCACAAACCTCAATACACCCGGGTATACCCGAATTCGTGGGACTAGCCAAGCTCGAATAAAGTGTGTCGCCAGTGTATGTCAGATGGAGAAACTGACGAGCCTGGTCAATGATACCGGTGAAAATTACCTAAAAGTCTGGTTACCTTGGCTGGCCCAGACAGACATACCAGGGATAGATGGGTCCACGATTTGGCAATGATAGGATGAAATGCGTTCTCCCTTGGTGCCTAGGCACAGCACCATACACATAGCACAAGTTCGAAGTGAGGGGATAGTATCAGATGGGGCCCCGTGGCGCGGGTAGTTGGAGCGGCCAGGGATACATCCGACCCCCCAAGAAGCAATGAACCGGAAGACACGGAACTCCCAGCGGAACCACAGCGGAAGGTTTCCCCCCCTCCCCCTCCTACCCTCCCCCCCTCTATCCCTCAGGTTTGTCTAGGTTATATGTCGGTCTGTCCCCCCCAGTCTGTCCTTTCAGTCGGTTGAAAGTTTGGACACATGAACAATGGACACTACAAAATGTTGGCTTTATATGGAAATGTTTGAAATGTCTGTAGAACATGTGACTTACTAATAAAAAAAAAATTCAAGTTGAAAAAAAAAAAAAAAATAACATTAAGGAAGAGGAGTCCCTGCCCCGAGGAGCTTACAGTCTAATTGGTAGGTAGGGAGAACGTACAGAGACAGTAGGAGGGAGTTCTGGTAAGTGCATCTGCAGGGGGCCAAACTTTATGTATCATATGTTCAGAATATCCACAGTGCTATTCATATGCTTCTTTAAGCAAGTGTGTCTTAAGGTGGGTCTTAAAGGTAGATAGAGAGGGTGCTAGTCGGGTACTGAGGGGAAGGCCATTCCAGAGGTGTGGGGTAGTCAGTGAAAAAGGTTTAAGGCGGGAGAGGGCTTAGATACAAAGGAGGTAGAAAGAAGACATACTTGAGAAGAATGCAAGAGTCTGGATGGTGCATAACGAGAAATTAGGGCTGAGATGTAAGGAGGGGCAGAAGAGTGTAAAGCTTTAAAAGTGAGGAGAAGAATGAAGTGTGAGATGCGGGATTTGATCGGAAGACAGGAGTGGGATTTCATGAGGGGAGATGCTGAGACAGATCTAGGAAAGAGTAGAGTAATTCTGGCAGCAGCGTTTAGGATAGATTGTAGGGGAGACATGTGAGAGGCAGGAAGGCCGGACAGCAGGAGGTTACAGTAATCAAGACGGGAGAGAATGAGGGCCTGAGTCCGAGTTTTAGCAGTCGAGCAACAGAGGAAAGGGCGTATATTTGTTATATTGCGGAGGAAACAGTACTCTGTAAAACAATGGTACCCGTCAAGGACTGATCGATATTCCCTTTCAATAAAAATAATCTTTTAATTGCTAATTTTCTCAAATATTTATTCGCATCAATAAAAAGCTCAAAATTGCTAGGTCCTGTTGTGGGAGCAAAGTTGAGACCTTTACTTAAAAAAGAATTTTGTGCGGAGTTAAAATGACAGAACTTAGGTTAAAAATGCTACTTAATGGTTTATCTTCTTTAGCCTTTTGTCTCCCTCCTCCTCTCTTTCCTCTAGGTTGATTTATATGTTCTATTAGTTTCAATCCCACCAGGTGACTGGGTTCTATTATTATTTTAGTTGTCTGTTTTATCTACACGAGAGTACCTTTATTTTAGGACCATTTTAGTATATTCAGACAGGGTTGCACTATGTGTGTGTTTTCTGTTTTGCATATTCCATATCGGTGAACTGCGCTCCCTGACTCCGCTCCACAAGTACACTCCAAGGATCAACTAGGAAGATCCAGTGAAGGTTGAGCTGCATCGTGTTACCGTCTGTATTATCTCTTTGTTTTCATTATTGTAGTTTATTGCTGTTTATTCATTCAGCCAAGACACCTGTGGGAGCGCCTGGTAAATTTCTGCTTCTACCCCAGGTCCAGTACCCAGTTATACCCACCTCCCCAGACCCAGTACCTGTTATACCCCATACACTGGCCCAGTACCCCATGATACACCCCTTTCCTGGTTCAGTACCCCGTTATACCCAGTCCCAGTACCCCGTTATACCTCCTCTTCGTCGGCCTCCTCCTCACACTCCTCATCGTCTTTATCCTCCCACACTATTGATGGCATATAGTGCCCTGAAGAGCTGGAACTGGAGCTCACAGGGTACCACACTGACAGGCTGAACAGCTTGACCTCCGTATGCTCCACGACCTGCAGGAGACATAAAGTCTGTGTAACCAGGACAGTGATACGCTGTATCGCAAGAGCTCCTGTGACACTTATACCCCACTCCTCGGGCCCAGTACCCCGTTATACCCTCCTCCCAAGCCAAGTACCCCTTTATACCCCCATACCCAGGCCCAGTATGCTGGTATACCCACAAGCCCTGGACCAATACCCCTTTATACCCCCAGGCCAAGTTTCCCATTATACCCACCTCTCCAGACCCCAGTTATCCCCCTTCCCCAGGCCAAGTACCCCATGCTACCACCCTCCCCAGGCCCAGTACCCCATTATAAATGAGGCCCAGTAACCGATTATACCCCCCCTTCCCCAGGCCCAGTACCACATTATACCCACCTCACCGGCCCAGTACCCCTTTATACACCCATCCCCAGGCCCAGTACCCTGTTATACCCCCAAGCCCTGGACCAATACCCCGTTAAACCCCAAGGCCAAGTTCCCCATTATACCCACCTCCCCAGACCCAGTAGCCTGTTATCCCCCCTCCCCAGGCACAGTACCCAATGCTACCACCCTCCCCAGGTCCAGTGCCCCGTTATAAATGAGGCCCAGTACCCCATTATACCCCCCTTCCCCAGGCCCAGTACCCCGTTATACCCACCACCCCAGGCCCAGTACCCCTTTAAACCCCCTCAACAAACCCAGTACCCCGTTATACCCCCCTCCCCAGGCCCAGTACCCCATTATACTCCCTCGCCAGGCCAAGTACCCAGTTATACCGTAACGTACTATTCTATAAATAGTGTCCTGTACAACAGCTAAAAGTACTATATGTGCGGCTGATTCACAGCTCAGTGATTCCCATTTACCTGTAAAGTGCTACTTCCAACATCCTGTTGAGGGGTATTCTCCGCCCATGCCTGTGATACAGAGGATAGTAATGTGAGCACATGTATTCCTCACTCATAAGCATGTCCTGGTGCTGTATGGGAGGTTTGATGGTTAAACCAATTGTCCACAGCACTCAAACAGTAACAATCTTCGCAACGCAACGTTGCTTTGCAATGTTTGCAACTATTCGGAGTAATAGACCCCTTCAAGGCCCATTTACACATCACACTAATGGATTGTGGTACTTCCTTTAATTAATCCTATCTAAGGAACCTGAATGGTCCATTTGACTCTCCCTTGCAGTCACATATAGGGGCCTATGCTAGTAGCCTTCATAAAGGTTCTATTACGCCGGAGCAGAACCGTGTTCATTTGAGGTCCGGGACCCACTGCTTCCTGAGATACTGGCCCCGTTATGGGGTGCATGTATCTCCTACACTACCGACACACTTTATTGAAGTGTGGTCGGTACCGCAAGCCGGGAAATCTCCCGGCTTGCTAGTGGCCGCCCCTCGGCGTGCCGCGCGTCATAGACGCGCGGTCACGCGTCATCGGGAGCGTGCGCCCCCTGCACGCGTGTCCAGGGGCTCCCCGAGGGAGCCCTGGTGTCCCGCGATCGCGGGACAGCGGCAGGGGGTTCCGGGGGACCCGGCGGACCCGGCAGCGGTAGGGAGAGCGCCCCGATCGGAGGGCGCTCTTCCGCTGCTTCGGCGCGCGCCCGTCACACTCGGGCGCGCGCCAGGCTACTGCTGCGGCACAGAACGGGCAAATGCTCGAATAAACTGTGCCGCAGCAGTATGCATTTAAATGTCTTGTGTCACATGACCGTGGGATTTAAATGCATAGGAGATACCGGCACGGCATAACAGGGCCTGTATCTCAGGAAGCATGGGTTCCCGGACCTCAAGTCAACGTGGTTCTGCTCCGGAGATCTCCTGCTCACACGCACTAGTATTACATTTTTTATTAAAACAGCTTCATTTCCTTAGTGGGTAGCCGCTAAGAAATGAAGGGATTCAACCTCAATAGCCTGTTTATTGGGGGCAGAGGGGGTGGGTGAAGGGGGTAGTAGCCCCAGGGACGGTAATTAGGCTTGCCTGGAAGGTTGCGGGAGGAGTTAACCTGCGGAACCGCTATGGTAATGAAGGGGTTAACCAGTGCCGCTAGCACACGGTAGGCCTAAACATCCATCCTTGGGGCAACTACCCCCTTCATCCAATCCCTATACCCACAATAAACAAAAACACACAACAACCCTACTACCCACTCCTCTACCTCCAACAACTCACCCCCCCCCCCAACACATACCGCACAGTAATGGGCACAATTACTATTACCGAGATATGGATAATAGTGCATTTGCCCATTCTAAAACCAAAAATTAGCGTCATGATGTCACATAGCATCCGGTTGCCATGGCAACACAGTGTCATTTGACGCTGCGCAGTCATGTTCACTGCAATTGGAGGGGGAATTGCAGAAGAATAACGGAGAATGCCGGAGTTGCCTCCACCACACCACACCGTCACCCGGAGATTGACAACGGCAACCCGTAGCCCGGAGGTAAGTGCCCAAAACCCGGAGTCTCCGGGTCAAACCCGGAGAGGTGGCAACCCTGGCTATTATCCATATCTGGATAATAGTTATTTTGCCCATTACTGTACTGTATGTGTTGGGGGGGGGGCTGTGTGTTGGGGTTGCCATGGCAATCGGATGCTACGTGACTTCATGACGCTAATTTTTGGTTTTAGAATGGGCAAATGCACTATTATCAATTTTCGATAATAGTAACTTTGCCCATTACTGTACTGTATGTGTTGGGGGGCGGGGGGGTGTTGTTGGGGGTAGAGGAGGTGGGTAGTATGGTTGTTGTGTTTATTTTTCTTTATTGTGGGTAGAGGGTTTGGGTGAAGGGGGCAGTAGCCCCAAGGATGGATGTTTAGGTCTATCGGGTGGTATCGGGAGTGGTTAACCCCTTCATTACCTTAGCGATATTAACCGCTAAGGTAATGAAGCGGCTGACTCCACCTGCAAGCCCCCAAAAGCCTAAACACCCACCAAGGGCCAAATACCACCTTCACCCACCCCCGCTAAACACAATAAACCTGGAACTGGTAGTTAACCCCTTCATTGCCTTAGCGGTTAGCCGCTAAGGTAATGAAGTTGCCTGTAAATGCATTTTTCATGAATCTGATTAATGCCGGGAGCCTGCGGTGCTGATATTAATGTGATATTAATGACCCCGGCATCAATCCGATGAGGAAAATATCATTTTTTTTCTAAGTCCCTCTCTCGCCGCCGCCTCAGAAACTTCTTGGCAGCTTCACGCCAACTTTCTTTGGCGAGAAGATTTTGGGAGTAAACCGCCATTCTAGAGCCTCGGGCTAGTAGAAATGCACCAGTTTGAAAACTGGCGATAAGTGGCTTATAACCGCTCACTTGGCGATTTGGCCCACTTATCGACACTTACTGAATTGCTGTAGGCTTTTTTGGCCGATAACAGCTAAAAAGCCTTGATAAGTGGGTTATGAAGGCTAATAGGCCCCATAATCTCCTATAGTCAGTAACAGCACACCTCCTGGAGGTCACATGGGAACGGGCCTTGAAGGAGTCTCTTACTCCGAAGCGTTGCCCCCTATTATAATCACTGGTTTCTGTTTGTGTTTCCATAGTTGTATAGTGTTTTCTCCCTGTGTTAGTCCTGTACTCCTCATTATGTTTCTGTACCATTTATTGGTGATTTGCTGTATAATACATCTTTTCTTTGCACCTTTCTCTTCATGTTCTGGCATTTAGGTGGCGGATGTGCACTGCAATTCTGTTGGTATATCTTATGGCTTTCAGATACCTTATAGTAGGGGTGCGCAAACTGGGGGGCGCTACATTTTCCAGGGGGGCGCGTGCGGTTGCAGAGGCCCTGCGCTCTCCGCCAAAGCATTTAAATGAAATACCGAGGATCACGTGAGGCCAAGGTAACTCACTTACCGGGATTCAGATGCATGGTGTGACAAGTCGCCATGGCAACGTAACGTCACATGACCCGTCGCCATGGCAACGTGGCGTAAAATACCGCTGCGGGGTCACAACGGAATGTCACATGACCTGGCGGCGTCATTTGACACTGGAAAACGAGGTAAGGAGGTGCGAGCACCGGGGGCAGCAAGCAGGGGGGCGCAGCTCCAATAGTTTTCGCACCCCTGCCTTATAGTATACTGTGATTTATTTTAGTGTTCCTTTACCCAGTCTCATCAGTATGCTCCTGTATGCTCTGGGTAATTACACTTGCAGCAGTTAGGCTCATTGTACTGTAGCTAGTTCTTCTGTGTATAACTTACACTTATAACTATGCTGTGAGTGGTGTACTATAGATGGTGTACTGATGGCTATTTGTGTGCATTTTAGGACTTGATTATGCATTAAGGTTGATAGCACAGATTGTATACTGGGTGTGTTGTACTTTCCACCTGTTATCATTGTACAGCTTTATTATAGATGTGTTGTTTATTAAACTCTTTTCATTTAGAATAATAGTATTTTTTTTATTTCGGGGGTCTTAGTTACCCCAGTGAGATTGTTACAGCATGAGTGCTGTGGACAATTGGTTTAATTCTATATATTGCTGGAGGAATTAGGGATTCCTCATGTACACTGGTACCGATTCTCATCTTTAAGATTCTTTGTTACTTGCTGTAACAGGGGACTTATCCCTGTTCACAAAGGTGCCTCTAATCCAGCAGTGTGGTGGTTAACTGCTGGTAGCAAATCAACTAGCACCACCTGCCTGATTACAGGTAGTAGAAAAAGCCTGCCTTTGAGACAGGAAGTAACTCCTCCCTAGCTCTGACTGAGAGCTGACCGTTGGAGAGACAGAGCAGAGGTTCTTGAGTCCCAGGAGAGACTGACCAAAAGAAACCCAGATCTCTGGAGATGAGCGGTCTTGAGCTCTGCACAGCAGAGCTGAATTCAAGACACAGGGAAAACTACTGCACCTGAAGCTGAACCAGGAAGTGAGATTTTCCCTCCAAGAAACAGATAAGACTTTTATTCTTAAGAGACTGCTTATATCTGCTTATTTTCATGCTATATGTTTTTGGGCTTCGAGAACTGCTTGACTAAGGGAGATGTGAACTAATGGCATAGGATTTCACTAGAAATACTCCCAAGTGAATGGAAGCTTTGTTCCCCCCCCTGTGTTTGGATAATTTCCTGATGAAAAGGAACAGGCACAATAAAGCCTATTATAATTTCACATTATAAAGCCTCCTAATTGTGTACCTCTGTGAATGTCCGTCCACATATGGTGTCCGAGGTGGGACAAGAGGTGTCTTTGTAGTTAAAAAGGACCGGAGAGTTTTATGTGAAATTTTTTGTTATGCTTTTTTGCCTACAAACAAGTCTGAGAAACTTAGAAAAAAAAAAAAACCTCATGCAGCAGAAATCAGAATTAAAGGGACACACCACTGTACTGAAACTTACACTGCATTGAAACTTACAAAAACACAGATGGACTCTTTACCCCAATCCCAAGAGGAGAGAGACTGCTGAAGCAGCTAAAACCTTATTTGCCTATGACAAAGCGTAATATGGTCATTGAAATAGGGGTCTTTGCCTTTCATCCATAGTCAGGGTTCAAGAAGTGAGTCAGCCCTTGGTAAGGGATAGGTGTTTGTTGTTTTCAAAAGTTTCGCTGAAGCAGTGAATACAGATGGTGACCCACGAGTGGTACTGATTTTGAAAAAAAAGGTTGCCACACCGCATAGGGCTACCAGCTGTGAATGGAGTATATGCAGAAAAGTGTGAAAATTGATACAAGACTGTGCTGAAGCAAGGGATTTTTTAGCAAACAAATGCTGAGTGTAAAATTGCCCTATAAAGAAAAAGGTTTTTCAAAGCCAATTGCTGAGTGTTGAGTCCACTGCAAAGAATGTTTTTTTTTCTGCAAGTAAAAAAGTATGCCTATTATCTTGGGAGCAAAACAGACACCCAAAGTGTGAAGTGTGAATGCCATAATACCCAAAGATGAGACAGAAAATTACTGAACTCAGGCAGAAAACCAAATTCTGTTGCTGAAGCGGAGGGATTGCACCTAGCAAATAAATGGTGTATAGCAAATAGACTTTTTTTTACCTAGCAACTGCACAATCTTGTATACCTGATAAAAGAAAATGCATGCACAGCACTGCTGATATTGAAAAAAAAAAAAAAAAATTACCCAAGAAAGAAAAATCTACAGAGATGCCTGTGAGAGCCACGACCTCTACAAGCAAAATATGCCCACCTGTAGGACTATCACAATTGGGGGTTCTAGCAAATACAGTGGCAACAGCTGCAATAGCGCCTCCTGAGGTCAGGAAGAAAATTACACCTGATAGCCTAAAAATGGAGGACAAGATGCAGCGTTCCTGTAATGAACCCTACCCCACGGAAGAGTGGCCCTTCCAGTCCAATAAAGAGGAAGACATCTCTTACGGGGAACCCGAACCGAGTCACACCCACAAAACACCCCAAGAATGGTGGGGGTGCCTGAACTCGGCACGAACAGAAAAGACCGCTCCCTTTGATGACGAATATGATCAGCAGGAGACAGAGCGGGAGCAGTGGATCACCGAATATTTCCGTCAGCTATTACAGTTGCAAGAAAAGCCGGGTGGATCCAGTGACGCTGCTAAAACTTCAAATGAAGATGGAGACCCCAGTATCCCTGAAGGGACGGTGTCATCCAAATCAAAAAGGAAGAAAAAGAAAAGCGGTTCTTCACTTACCGTGGAAGTAACAGACACGTCCGCAGATCCTGTGGAGAAAAAGGGGGACCGAGATGCCCTGCAGGCTAGAGAAAATGGAGAATTCGTCCCGCGTATAACCGAATATCCAGAGGGCCCAAGGCAGAAGTCGTGTACCCCAAAGAAGTGTCTGTCCGGTGCCAACAGTGAGGAAGCCTCAACCAGTCATCCCAGGGAAGCGGAGCCGGAACCAGTGAGTGACGATCCCTTGACCAGCCCTGAAGACGCCCTGAAAATTGCCAGGTGTGACTGTGATTTAGTCCGTGAACAATTGAATCAAAAGAAAGATGGTAACGCGGAGCTACTGAAAAATAACATGAAGCTACAGGAATATGTGCTCGCAATGTACTCTACAGCCAGGACAGAATTGGACGATCTCAAGACTGAGCTAGATACTGCAAATGCTGCTATTTCCGCCATGGATGAAAAGCAGATCCAATCTGATAAAATGGTGGCTACGCTAAAGCGGAAGTATGAGCAGGCACTGAAGCAGATGACAGTCTTCCAGCAAGAGGTTCACGCTCTTCGCATAGAGCTGAATGCCTCACAGCAGGAGGTGAACAGTGTCCAGATAGAGGTGGACGTAGCTCAGAAAGAGGTTCAGACACTACACAGAGCACTGGATGCCTCACATCATGAGACCAACAGCTGCCGCACAGACCTGGAACTTTCCAGAAAGGAACTACACAGTCTCACTGAGGAGCTGGACATTTCAAGGTAAACTATCCTACATCTTAACTTAGATCTCAAAGTCTCTCAGAAGGAGCTTCAGAACTTAAACCTGGAGATGGAAGTCTCACGCCAGGAGACAGCCCGCCTCCAAGCAGATGTGCAAAAATGGAAGGTGGACTGTAAGGAAGCCCTAAATAGTAGAGAGACTGAAAAAAGAGAAAATTTAAGATTAAAAAAAGAAAATTCTGAGTTGACAGAATACGTCAAGGGAAAGAATGAAGAGCTGCAGGCTCTTAAAGAAATAAATAAACTTTTGAAAGAGGAAATGTTCGAAGCAGAGCACCGACTGCAGAACCAACTGCAAGGTCTGCGTACACACCTCCAGTATGCTGAGGAGAAGCAGCAAACGCTGCAGGAAGAAAAGCTGCAGGCTGCTAAAGAGGTACAAGCGCTGCAGGAACGTCTGAATACCCAGTACGTCCCCACAGAGCAGTATGAGGAGCTAAAGGCCACGCTGCATGTCTTCAGAGCATCATTGGAGGCGGAGCTTCGATACCAGGTGACTCTGTATGAGAGGGAGCGTGAGAAGGCTCAGAAACTGGAGCAAGAGCTGGAGAGACAGAGAGACTGTTCCATTCCCTTGAGTCAGTACACCAAGGAGGAAGCAGACGCACCGGCAACCTTGACAAATTACGGAGCTCCAGAATATGAAGGAGACTCTAATACAGCCACCTAAGAAAGCACTAGCCAAACCTACAGCTGCCCAACAGGCAACAAACAGAGGTAGGAGTGCGGAATCAAAGCCAGAAGAATCCTTAGCTGAGGAAGCTGAAAAAATAGGACGTTCTCTGGAAAAGGAGGTGGAGGTGCAACTCAGTCCCAAAGAAGGTGAACTGGCGACTCCGTGATGTGGAGAAGAGCAGAAAACTCTAAGGGCTAGTCCTAACTGCTCTACAACTGTTGCCATACACTTTGTCTATAAAAAGAGGAGTGCCCGACGCAACAGAAATCTCATGACCACGCACGCGATAAAAAGACTTTACGTGGAAAAAGTCCTCCTCGAGCGACTGAGGAGTGCTGATCGTTCGGGAGGAGACAAAAATAAACTGGAGAAAGGGCTCCAATCCCAGCGGACAGAGTGTTCTCTTCCTCCATCCACTCTCATTCAAGTCACAGAAAGATCTCGAATGAGAGTGGAAGGATGGGCTTTGGCCGTGGTAAGCCCGAGCTTCCCACAAACAGGGGAGGTATGTAACAGGAGACTTATCCCTGTTCACAAAGGTGCCTCTAATCCAGCAGTGTGGTGGTTAACTGCTGGTAGCGAATTAACTAGCACCACCTGCCTGATTACAGGTAGTAGAAAAAGCCTGCCTTTGAGACAGGAAGTAACTCCTCCCTAGCTCTGACTGAGAGCTGACCGTTGGAGAGACAGAGCAGAGGTTCTTGAGTCCCAGGAGAGACTGACCAAAAGAAACCCAGATCTCTGGAGATGAGCGGTCTTGAGCTCTGCACAGCAGAGCTGAATTCAAGACACAGGGAAAACTACTGCACCTGAAGCTGAACCAGGAAGTGAGATTTTCCCTCCAAGAAACAGATAAGACTTTTATTCTTAAGAGACTGCTTATATCTGCTTATTTTCATGCTATATGTTTTTGGGCTTCGAGAACTGCTTGACTAAGGGAGATGTGAACTAATGGCATAGGATTTCACTAGAAATACTCCCAAGTGAATGGAAGCTTTGTTCCCCCCCCTGTGTTTGGATAATTTCCTGATGAAAAGGAACAGGCACAATAAAGCCTATTATAATTTCACATTATAAAGCCTCCTAATTGTGTACCTCTGTGAATGTCCGTCCACATATGGTGTCCGAGGTGGGACAAGAGGTGTCTTTGTAGTTAAAAAGGACTGGAGAGTTTTATGTGAAATTTTTTGTTATGCTTTTTTGCCTACAAACAAGTCTGAGAAACTTAGAAAAAAAAAAAACCTCATGCAGCAGAAATCAGAATTAAAGGGACACACCACTGTACTGAAACTTACACTGCATTGAAACTTACAAAAACACAGATGGACTCTTTACCCCAATCCCAAGAGGAGAGAGACTGCTGAAGCAGCTAAAACCTTATTTGCCTATGACAAAGCGTAATATGGTCATTGAAATAGGGGTCTTTGCCTTTCATCCATAGTCAGGGTTCAAGAAGTGAGTCAGCCCTTGGTAAGGGATAGGTGTTTGTTGTTTTCAAAAGTTTCGCTGAAGCAGTGAATACAGATGGTGACCCACGAGTGGTACTGATTTTGAAAAAAAAGGTTGCCACACCGCATAGGGCTACCAGCTGTGAATGGAGTATATGCAGAAAAGTGTGAAAATTGATACAAGACTGTGCTGAAGCAAGGGATTTTTTAGCAAACAAATGCTGAGTGTAAAATTGCCCTATAAAGAAAAAGGTTTTTCAAAGCCAATTGCTGAGTGTTGAGTCCACTGCAAAGAATGTTTTTTTTTCTGCAAGTAAAAAAGTATGCCTATTATCTTGGGAGCAAAACAGACACCCAAAGTGTGAAGTGTGAATGCCATAATACCCAAAGATGAGACAGAAAATTACTGAACTCAGGCAGAAAACCAAATTCTGTTGCTGAAGCGGAGGGATTGCACCTAGCAAATAAATGGTGTATAGCAAATAGACTTTTTTTTACCTAGCAACTGCACAATCTTGTATACCTGATAAAAGAAAATGCATGCACAGCACTGCTGATATTGAAAAAAAAAAAAAAAAATTACCCAAGAAAGAAAAATCTACAGAGATGCCTGTGAGAGCCACGACCTCTACAAGCAAAATATGCCCACCTGTAGGACTATCACAATTGGGGGTTCTAGCAAATACAGTGGCAACAGCTGCAATAGCGCCTCCTGAGGTCAGGAAGAAAATTACACCTGATAGCCTAAAAATGGAGGACAAGATGCAGCGTTCCTGTAATGAACCCTACCCCACGGAAGAGTGGCCCTTCCAGTCCAATAAAGAGGAAGACATCTCTTACGGGGAACCCGAACCGAGTCACACCCACAAAACACCTCAAGAATGGTGGGGGTGCCTGAACTCGGCACGAACAGAAAAGACCGCTCCCTTTGATGACGAATATGATCAGCAGGAGACAGAGCGGGAGCAGTGGATCACCGAATATTTCCGTCAGCTATTACAGTTGCAAGAAAAGCCGGATGGATCCAGTGACGCTGCTAAAACTTCAAATGAAGATGGAGACCCCAGTATCCCTGAAGGGACGGTGTCATCCAAATCAAAAAGGAAGAAAAAGAAAAGCGGTTCTTCACTTACCGTGGAAGTAACAGACACGTCCGCAGATCCTGTGGAGAAAAAGGGGGACCGAGATGCCCTGCAGGCTAGAGAAAATGGAGAATTCGTCCCGCGTATAACCGAATATCCAGAGGGCCCAAGGCAGAAGTCGTGTACCCCAAAGAAGTGTCTGTCCGGTGCCAACAGTGAGGAAGCCTCAACCAGTCATCCCAGGGAAGCGGAGCCGGAACCAGTGAGTGACGATCCCTTGACCAGCCCTGAAGACGCCCTGAAAATTGCCAGGTGTGACTGTGATTTAGTCCGTGAACAATTGAATCAAAAGAAAGATGGTAACGCGGAGCTACTGAAAAATAACATGAAGCTACAGGAATATGTGCTCGCAATGTACTCTACAGCCAGGACAGAATTGGACGATCTCAAGACTGAGCTAGATACTGCAAATGCTGCTATTTCCGCCATGGATGAAAAGCAGATCCAATCTGATAAAATGGTGGCTACGCTAAAGCGGAAGTATGAGCAGGCACTGAAGCAGATGACAGTCTTCCAGCAAGAGGTTCACGCTCTTCGCATAGAGCTGAATGCCTCACAACAGGAGGTGAACAGTGTCCAGATAGAGGTGGACGTAGCTCAGAAAGAGGTTCAGACACTACACAGAGCACTGGATGCCTCACATCATGAGACCAACAGCTGCCGCACAGACCTGGAACTTTCCAGAAAGGAACTACACAGTCTCACTGAGGAGCTGGACATTTCAAGGTAAACTATCCTACATCTTAACTTAGATCTCAAAGTCTCTCAGAAGGAGCTTCAGAACTTAAACCTGGAGATGGAAGTCTCACGCCAGGAGACAGCCCGCCTCCAAGCAGATGTGCAAAAATGGAAGGTGGACTGTAAGGAAGCCCTAAATAGTAGAGAGACTGAAAAAAGAGAAAATTTAAGATTAAAAAAAGAAAATTCTGAGTTGACAGAATACGTCAAGGGAAAGAATGAAGAGCTGCAGGCTCTTAAAGAAATAAATAAACTTTTGAAAGAGGAAATGTTCGAAGCAGAGCACCGACTGCAGAACCAACTGCAAGGTCTGCGTACACACCTCCAGTATGCTGAGGAGAAGCAGCAAACGCTGCAGGAAGAAAAGCTGCAGGCTGCTAAAGAGGTACAAGCGCTGCAGGAACGTCTGAATACCCAGTACGTCCCCACAGAGCAGTATGAGGAGCTAAAGGCCACGCTGCATGTCTTCAGAGCATCATTGGAGGCGGAGCTTCGATACCAGGTGACTCTGTATGAGAGGGAGCGTGAGAAGGCTCAGAAACTGGAGCAAGAGCTGGAGAGACAGAGAGACTGTTCCATTCCCTTGAGTCAGTACACCAAGGAGGAAGCAGACGCACCGGCAACCTTGACAAATTACGGAGCTCCAGAATATGAAGGAGACTCTAATACAGCCACCTAAGAAAGCACTAGCCAAACCTACAGCTGCCCAACAGGCAACAAACAGAGGTAGGAGTGCGGAATCAAAGCCAGAAGAATCCTTAGCTGAGGAAGCTGAAAAAATAGGACGTTCTCTGGAAAAGGAGGTGGAGGTGCAACTCAGTCCCAAAGAAGGTGAACTGGCGACTCCGTGATGTGGAGAAGAGCAGAAAACTCTAAGGGCTAGTCCTAACTGCTCTACAACTGTTGCCATACACTTTGTCTATAAAAAGAGGAGTGCCCGACGCAACAGAAATCTCATGACCACGCACGCGATAAAAAGACTTTACGTGGAAAAAGTCCTCCTCGAGCGACTGAGGAGTGCTGATCCTTCGGGAGGAGACAAAAATAAACTGGAGAAAGGGCTCCAATCCCAGCGGACAGAGTGTTCTCTTCCTCCATCCACTCTCATTCAAGTCACAGAAAGATCTCGAATGAGAGTGGAAGGATGGGCTTTGGCCGTGGTAAGCCCGAGCTTCCCACAAACAGGGGAGGTATGTAACAGGAGACTTATCCCTGTTCACAAAGGTGCCTCTAATCCAGCAGTGTGGTGGTTAACTGCTGGTAGCGAATTAACTAGCACCACCTGCCTGATTACAGGTAGTAGAAAAAGCCTGCCTTTGAGACAGGAAGTAACTCCTCCCTAGCTCTGACTGAGAGCTGACCGTTGGAGAGACAGAGCAGAGGTTCTTGAGTCCCAGGAGAGACTGACCAAAAGAAACCCAGATCTCTGGAGATGAGCGGTCTTGAGCTCTGCACAGCAGAGCTGAATTCAAGACACAGGGAAAACTACTGCACCTGAAGCTGAACCAGGAAGTGAGATTTTCCCTCCAAGAAACAGATAAGACTTTTATTCTTAAGAGACTGCTTATATCTGCTTATTTTCATGCTATATGTTTTTGGGCTTCGAGAACTGCTTGACTAAGGGAGATGTGAACTAATGGCATAGGATTTCACTAGAAATACTCCCAAGTGAATGGAAGCTTTGTTCCCCCCCCTGTGTTTGGATAATTTCCTGATGAAAAGGAACAGGCACAATAAAGCCTATTATAATTTCACATTATAAAGCCTCCTAATTGTGTACCTCTGTGAATGTCCGTCCACATATGGTGTCCGAGGTGGGACAAGAGGTGTCTTTGTAGTTAAAAAGGACCGGAGAGTTTTATGTGAAATTTTTTGTTATGCTTTTTTGCCTACAAACAAGTCTGAGAAACTTAGAAAAAAAAAAAAACCTCATGCAGCAGAAATCAGAATTAAAGGGACACACCACTGTACTGAAACTTACACTGCATTGAAACTTACAAAAACACAGATGGACTCTTTACCCCAATCCCAAGAGGAGAGAGACTGCTGAAGCAGCTAAAACCTTATTTGCCTATGACAAAGCGTAATATGGTCATTGAAATAGGGGTCTTTGCCTTTCATCCATAGTCAGGGTTCAAGAAGTGAGTCAGCCCTTGGTAAGGGATAGGTGTTTGTTGTTTTCAAAAGTTTCGCTGAAGCAGTGAATACAGATGGTGACCCACGAGTGGTACTGATTTTGAAAAAAAAGGTTGCCACACCGCATAGGGCTACCAGCTGTGAATGGAGTATATGCAGAAAAGTGTGAAAATTGATACAAGACTGTGCTGAAGCAAGGGATTTTTTAGCAAACAAATGCTGAGTGTAAAATTGCCCTATAAAGAAAAAGGTTTTTCAAAGCCAATTGCTGAGTGTTGAGTCCACTGCAAAGAATGTTTTTTTTTCTGCAAGTAAAAAAGTATGCCTATTATCTTGGGAGCAAAACAGACACCCAAAGTGTGAAGTGTGAATGCCATAATACCCAAAGATGAGACAGAAAATTACTGAACTCAGGCAGAAAACCAAATTCTGTTGCTGAAGCGGAGGGATTGCACCTAGCAAATAAATGGTGTATAGCAAATAGACTTTTTTTTACCTAGCAACTGCACAATCTTGTATACCTGATAAAAGAAAATGCATGCACAGCACTGCTGATATTGAAAAAAAAAAAAAAAAATTACCCAAGAAAGAAAAATCTACAGAGATGCCTGTGAGAGCCACGACCTCTACAAGCAAAATATGCCCACCTGTAGGACTATCACAATTGGGGGTTCTAGCAAATACAGTGGCAACAGCTGCAATAGCGCCTCCTGAGGTCAGGAAGAAAATTACACCTGATAGCCTAAAAATGGAGGACAAGATGCAGCGTTCCTGTAATGAACCCTACCCCACGGAAGAGTGGCCCTTCCAGTCCAATAAAGAGGAAGACATCTCTTACGGGGAACCCGAACCGAGTCACACCCACAAAACACCCCAAGAATGGTGGGGGTGCCTGAACTCGGCACGAACAGAAAAGACCGCTCCCTTTGATGACGAATATGATCAGCAGGAGACAGAGCGGGAGCAGTGGATCACCGAATATTTCCGTCAGCTATTACAGTTGCAAGAAAAGCCGGGTGGATCCAGTGACGCTGCTAAAACTTCAAATGAAGATGGAGACCCCAGTATCCCTGAAGGGACGGTGTCATCCAAATCAAAAAGGAAGAAAAAGAAAAGCGGTTCTTCACTTACCGTGGAAGTAACAGACACGTCCGCAGATCCTGTGGAGAAAAAGGGGGACCGAGATGCCCTGCAGGCTAGAGAAAATGGAGAATTCGTCCCGCGTATAACCGAATATCCAGAGGGCCCAAGGCAGAAGTCGTGTACCCCAAAGAAGTGTCTGTCCGGTGCCAACAGTGAGGAAGCCTCAACCAGTCATCCCAGGGAAGCGGAGCCGGAACCAGTGAGTGACGATCCCTTGACCAGCCCTGAAGACGCCCTGAAAATTGCCAGGTGTGACTGTGATTTAGTCCGTGAACAATTGAATCAAAAGAAAGATGGTAACGCGGAGCTACTGAAAAATAACATGAAGCTACAGGAATATGTGCTCGCAATGTACTCTACAGCCAGGACAGAATTGGACGATCTCAAGACTGAGCTAGATACTGCAAATGCTGCTATTTCCGCCATGGATGAAAAGCAGATCCAATCTGATAAAATGGTGGCTACGCTAAAGCGGAAGTATGAGCAGGCACTGAAGCAGATGACAGTCTTCCAGCAAGAGGTTCACGCTCTTCGCATAGAGCTGAATGCCTCACAACAGGAGGTGAACAGTGTCCAGATAGAGGTGGACGTAGCTCAGAAAGAGGTTCAGACACTACACAGAGCACTGGATGCCTCACATCATGAGACCAACAGCTGCCGCACAGACCTGGAACTTTCCAGAAAGGAACTACACAGTCTCACTGAGGAGCTGGACATTTCAAGGTAAACTATCCTACATCTTAACTTAGATCTCAAAGTCTCTCAGAAGGAGCTTCAGAACTTAAACCTGGAGATGGAAGTCTCACGCCAGGAGACAGCCCGCCTCCAAGCAGATGTGCAAAAATGGAAGGTGGACTGTAAGGAAGCCCTAAATAGTAGAGAGACTGAAAAAAGAGAAAATTTAAGATTAAAAAAAGAAAATTCTGAGTTGACAGAATACGTCAAGGGAAAGAATGAAGAGCTGCAGGCTCTTAAAGAAATAAATAAACTTTTGAAAGAGGAAATGTTCGAAGCAGAGCACCGACTGCAGAACCAACTGCAAGGTCTGCGTACACACCTCCAGTATGCTGAGGAGAAGCAGCAAACGCTGCAGGAAGAAAAGCTGCAGGCTGCTAAAGAGGTACAAGCGCTGCAGGAACGTCTGAATACCCAGTACGTCCCCACAGAGCAGTATGAGGAGCTAAAGGCCACGCTGCATGTCTTCAGAGCATCATTGGAGGCGGAGCTTCGATACCAGGTGACTCTGTATGAGAGGGAGCGTGAGAAGGCTCAGAAACTGGAGCAAGAGCTGGAGAGACAGAGAGACTGTTCCATTCCCTTGAGTCAGTACACCAAGGAGGAAGCAGACGCACCGGCAACCTTGACAAATTACGGAGCTCCAGAATATGAAGGAGACTCTAATACAGCCACCTAAGAAAGCACTAGCCAAACCTACAGCTGCCCAACAGGCAACAAACAGAGGTAGGAGTGCGGAATCAAAGCCAGAAGAATCCTTAGCTGAGGAAGCTGAAAAAATAGGACGTTCTCTGGAAAAGGAGGTGGAGGTGCAACTCAGTCCCAAAGAAGGTGAACTGGCGACTCCGTGATGTGGAGAAGAGCAGAAAACTCTAAGGGCTAGTCCTAACTGCTCTACAACTGTTGCCATACACTTTGTCTATAAAAAGAGGAGTGCCCGACGCAACAGAAATCTCATGACCACGCACGCGATAAAAAGACTTTACGTGGAAAAAGTCCTCCTCGAGCGACTGAGGAGTGCTGATCCTTCGGGAGGAGACAAAAATAAACTGGAGAAAGGGCTCCAATCCCAGCGGACAGAGTGTTCTCTTCCTCCATCCACTCTCATTCAAGTCACAGAAAGATCTCGAATGAGAGTGGAAGGATGGGCTTTGGCCGTGGTAAGCCCGAGCTTCCCACAAACAGGGGAGGTATGTAACAGGAGACTTATCCCTGTTCACAAAGGTGCCTCTAATCCAGCAGTGTGGTGGTTAACTGCTGGTAGCGAATTAACTAGCACCACCTGCCTGATTACAGGTAGTAGAAAAAGCCTGCCTTTGAGACAGGAAGTAACTCCTCCCTAGCTCTGACTGAGAGCTGACCGTTGGAGAGACAGAGCAGAGGTTCTTGAGTCCCAGGAGAGACTGACCAAAAGAAACCCAGATCTCTGGAGATGAGCGGTCTTGAGCTCTGCACAGCAGAGCTGAATTCAAGACACAGGGAAAACTACTGCACCTGAAGCTGAACCAGGAAGTGAGATTTTCCCTCCAAGAAACAGATAAGACTTTTATTCTTAAGAGACTGCTTATATCTGCTTATTTTCATGCTATATGTTTTTGGGCTTCGAGAACTGCTTGACTAAGGGAGATGTGAACTAATGGCATAGGATTTCACTACAAATACTCCCAAGTGAATGGAAGCTTTGTTCCCCCCCTGTGTTTGGATAATTTCCTGATGAAAAGGAACAGGCACAATAAAGCCTATTATAATTTCACATTATAAAGCCTCCTAATTGTGTACCTCTGTGAATGTCCGTCCACATATGGTGTCCGAGGTGGGACAAGAGGTGTCTTTGTAGTTAAAAAGGACCGGAGAGTTTTATGTGAAATTTTTTGTTATGCTTTTTTGCCTACAAACAAGTCTGAGAAACTTAAAAAAAAAAAAAAACCTCATGCAGCAGAAATCAGAATTAAAGGGACACACCACTGTACTGAAACTTACACTGCATTGAAACTTACAAAAACACAGATGGACTCTTTACCCCAATCCCAAGAGGAGAGAGACTGCTGAAGCAGTTAAAACCTTATTTGCCTATGACAAAGCGTAATATGGTCATTGAAATAGGGGTCTTTGCCTTTCATCCATAGTCAGGGTTCAAGAAGTGAGTCAGCCCTTGGTAAGGGATAGGTGTTTGTTGTTTTCAAAAGTTTCGCTGAAGCAGTGAATACAGATGGTGACCCACGAGTGGTACTGATTTTGAAAAAAAAGGTTGCCACACCGCATAGGGCTACCAGCTGTGAATGGAGTATATGCAGAAAAGTGTGAAAATTGATACAAGACTGTGCTGAAGCAAGGGATTTTTTAGCAAACAAATGCTGAGTGTAAAATTGCCCTATAAAGAAAAAGGTTTTTCAAAGCCAATTGCTGAGTGTTGAGTCCACTGCAAAGAATGTTTTTTTTTCTGCAAGTAAAAAAGTATGCCTATTATCTTGGGAGCAAAACAGACACCCAAAGTGTGAAGTGTGAATGCCATAATACCCAAAGATGAGACAGAAAATTACTGAACTCAGGCAGAAAACCAAATTCTGTTGCTGAAGCGGAGGGATTGCACCTAGCAAATAAATGGTGTATAGCAAATAGACTTTTTTTTACCTAGCAACTGCACAATCTTGTATACCTGATAAAAGAAAATGCATGCACAGCACTGCTGATATTGAAAAAAAAAAAAAAAAATTACCCAAGAAAGAAAAATCTACAGAGATGCCTGTGAGAGCCACGACCTCTACAAGCAAAATATGCCCACCTGTAGGACTATCACAATTGGGGGTTCTAGCAAATACAGTGGCAACAGCTGCAATAGCGCCTCCTGAGGTCAGGAAGAAAATTACACCTGATAGCCTAAAAATGGAGGACAAGATGCAGCGTTCCTGTAATGAACCCTACCCCACGGAAGAGTGGCCCTTCCAGTCCAATAAAGAGGAAGACATCTCTTACGGGGAACCCGAACCGAGTCACACCCACAAAACACCCCAAGAATGGTGGGGGTGCCTGAACTCGGCACGAACAGAAAAGACCGCTCCCTTTGATGACGAATATGATCAGCAGGAGACAGAGCGGGAGCAGTGGATCACCGAATATTTCCGTCAGCTATTACAGTTGCAAGAAAAGCCGGGTGGATCCAGTGACGCTGCTAAAACTTCAAATGAAGATGGAGACCCCAGTATCCCTGAAGGGACGGTGTCATCCAAATCAAAAAGGAAGAAAAAGAAAAGCGGTTCTTCACTTACCGTGGAAGTAACAGACACGTCCGCAGATCCTGTGGAGAAAAAGGGGGACCGAGATGCCCTGCAGGCTAGAGAAAATGGAGAATTCGTCCCGCGTATAACCGAATATCCAGAGGGCCCAAGGCAGAAGTCGTGTACCCCAAAGAAGTGTCTGTCCGGTGCCAACAGTGAGGAAGCCTCAACCAGTCATCCCAGGGAAGCGGAGCCGGAACCAGTGAGTGACGATCCCTTGACCAGCCCTGAAGACGCCCTGAAAATTGCCAGGTGTGACTGTGATTTAGTCCGTGAACAATTGAATCAAAAGAAAGATGGTAACGCGGAGCTACTGAAAAATAACATGAAGCTACAGGAATATGTGCTCGCAATGTACTCTACAGCCAGGACAGAATTGGACGATCTCAAGACTGAGCTAGATACTGCAAATGCTGCTATTTCCGCCATGGATGAAAAGCAGATCCAATCTGATAAAATGGTGGCTACGCTAAAGCGGAAGTATGAGCAGGCACTGAAGCAGATGACAGTCTTCCAGCAAGAGGTTCACGCTCTTCGCATAGAGCTGAATGCCTCACAACAGGAGGTGAACAGTGTCCAGATAGAGGTGGACGTAGCTCAGAAAGAGGTTCAGACACTACACAGAGCACTGGATGCCTCACATCATGAGACCAACAGCTGCCGCACAGACCTGGAACTTTCCAGAAAGGAACTACACAGTCTCACTGAGGAGCTGGACATTTCAAGGTAAACTATCCTACATCTTAACTTAGATCTCAAAGTCTCTCAGAAGGAGCTTCAGAACTTAAACCTGGAGATGGAAGTCTCACGCCAGGAGACAGCCCGCCTCCAAGCAGATGTGCAAAAATGGAAGGTGGACTGTAAGGAAGCCCTAAATAGTAGAGAGACTGAAAAAAGAGAAAATTTAAGATTAAAAAAAGAAAATTCTGAGTTGACAGAATACGTCAAGGGAAAGAATGAAGAGCTGCAGGCTCTTAAAGAAATAAATAAACTTTTGAAAGAGGAAATGTTCGAAGCAGAGCACCGACTGCAGAACCAACTGCAAGGTCTGCGTACACACCTCCAGTATGCTGAGGAGAAGCAGCAAACGCTGCAGGAAGAAAAGCTGCAGGCTGCTAAAGAGGTACAAGCGCTGCAGGAACGTCTGAATACCCAGTACGTCCCCACAGAGCAGTATGAGGAGCTAAAGGCCACGCTGCATGTCTTCAGAGCATCATTGGAGGCGGAGCTTCGATACCAGGTGACTCTGTATGAGAGGGAGCGTGAGAAGGCTCAGAAACTGGAGCAAGAGCTGGAGAGACAGAGAGACTGTTCCATTCCCTTGAGTCAGTACACCAAGGAGGAAGCAGACGCACCGGCAACCTTGACAAATTACGGAGCTCCAGAATATGAAGGAGACTCTAATACAGCCACCTAAGAAAGCACTAGCCAAACCTACAGCTGCCCAACAGGCAACAAACAGAGGTAGGAGTGCGGAATCAAAGCCAGAAGAATCCTTAGCTGAGGAAGCTGAAAAAATAGGACGTTCTCTGGAAAAGGAGGTGGAGGTGCAACTCAGTCCCAAAGAAGGTGAACTGGCGACTCCGTGATGTGGAGAAGAGCAGAAAACTCTAAGGGCTAGTCCTAACTGCTCTACAACTGTTGCCATACACTTTGTCTATAAAAAGAGGAGTGCCCGACGCAACAGAAATCTCATGACCACGCACGCGATAAAAAGACTTTACGTGGAAAAAGTCCTCCTCGAGCGACTGAGGAGTGCTGATCCTTCGGGAGGAGACAAAAATAAACTGGAGAAAGGGCTCCAATCCCAGCGGACAGAGTGTTCTCTTCCTCCATCCACTCTCATTCAAGTCACAGAAAGATCTCGAATGAGAGTGGAAGGATGGGCTTTGGCCGTGGTAAGCCCGAGCTTCCCACAAACAGGGGAGGTATGTAACAGGAGACTTATCCCTGTTCACAAAGGTGCCTCTAATCCAGCAGTGTGGTGGTTAACTGCTGGTAGCGAATTAACTAGCACCACCTGCCTGATTACAGGTAGTAGAAAAAGCCTGCCTTTGAGACAGGAAGTAACTCCTCCCTAGCTCTGACTGAGAGCTGACCGTTGGAGAGACAGAGCAGAGGTTCTTGAGTCCCAGGAGAGACTGACCAAAAGAAACCCAGATCTCTGGAGATGAGCGGTCTTGAGCTCTGCACAGCAGAGCTGAATTCAAGACACAGGGAAAACTACTGCACCTGAAGCTGAACCAGGAAGTGAGATTTTCCCTCCAAGAAACAGATAAGACTTTTATTCTTAAGAGACTGCTTATATCTGCTTATTTTCATGCTATATGTTTTTGGGCTTCGAGAACTGCTTGACTAAGGGAGATGTGAACTAATGGCATAGGATTTCACTAGAAATACTCCCAAGTGAATGGAAGCTTTGTTCCCCCCCCTGTGTTTGGATAATTTCCTGATGAAAAGGAACAGGCACAATAAAGCCTATTATAATTTCACATTATAAAGCCTCCTAATTGTGTACCTCTGTGAATGTCCGTCCACATATGGTGTCCGAGGTGGGACAAGAGGTGTCTTTGTAGTTAAAAAGGACCGGAGAGTTTTATGTGAAATTTTTTGTTATGCTTTTTTGCCTACAAACAAGTCTGAGAAACTTAGAAAAAAAAAAAAACCTCATGCAGCAGAAATCAGAATTAAAGGGACACACCACTGTACTGAAACTTACACTGCATTGAAACTTACAAAAACACAGATGGACTCTTTACCCCAATCCCAAGAGGAGAGAGACTGCTGAAGCAGCTAAAACCTTATTTGCCTATGACAAAGCGTAATATGGTCATTGAAATAGGGGTCTTTGCCTTTCATCCATAGTCAGGGTTCAAGAAGTGAGTCAGCCCTTGGTAAGGGATAGGTGTTTGTTGTTTTCAAAAGTTTCGCTGAAGCAGTGAATACAGATGGTGACCCACGAGTGGTACTGATTTTGAAAAAAAAGGTTGCCACACCGCATAGGGCTACCAGCTGTGAATGGAGTATATGCAGAAAAGTGTGAAAATTGATACAAGACTGTGCTGAAGCAAGGGATTTTTTAGCAAACAAATGCTGAGTGTAAAATTGCCCTATAAAGAAAAAGGTTTTTCAAAGCCAATTGCTGAGTGTTGAGTCCACTGCAAAGAATGTTTTTTTTTCTGCAAGTAAAAAAGTATGCCTATTATCTTGGGAGCAAAACAGACACCCAAAGTGTGAAGTGTGAATGCCATAATACCCAAAGATGAGACAGAAAATTACTGAACTCAGGCAGAAAACCAAATTCTGTTGCTGAAGCGGAGGGATTGCACCTAGCAAATAAATGGTGTATAGCAAATAGACTTTTTTTTACCTAGCAACTGCACAATCTTGTATACCTGATAAAAGAAAATGCATGCACAGCACTGCTGATATTGAAAAAAAAAAAAAAAAATTACCCAAGAAAGAAAAATCTACAGAGATGCCTGTGAGAGCCACGACCTCTACAAGCAAAATATGCCCACCTGTAGGACTATCACAATTGGGGGTTCTAGCAAATACAGTGGCAACAGCTGCAATAGCGCCTCCTGAGGTCAGGAAGAAAATTACACCTGATAGCCTAAAAATGGAGGACAAGATGCAGCGTTCCTGTAATGAACCCTACCCCACGGAAGAGTGGCCCTTCCAGTCCAATAAAGAGGAAGACATCTCTTACGGGGAACCCGAACCGAGTCACACCCACAAAACACCCCAAGAATGGTGGGGGTGCCTGAACTCGGCACGAACAGAAAAGACCGCTCCCTTTGATGACGAATATGATCAGCAGGAGACAGAGCGGGAGCAGTGGATCACCGAATATTTCCGTCAGCTATTACAGTTGCAAGAAAAGCCGGGTGGATCCAGTGACGCTGCTAAAACTTCAAATGAAGATGGAGACCCCAGTATCCCTGAAGGGACGGTGTCATCCAAATCAAAAAGGAAGAAAAAGAAAAGCGGTTCTTCACTTACCGTGGAAGTAACAGACACGTCCGCAGATCCTGTGGAGAAAAAGGGGGACCGAGATGCCCTGCAGGCTAGAGAAAATGGAGAATTCGTCCCGCGTATAACCGAATATCCAGAGGGCCCAAGGCAGAAGTCGTGTACCCCAAAGAAGTGTCTGTCCGGTGCCAACAGTGAGGAAGCCTCAACCAGTCATCCCAGGGAAGCGGAGCCGGAACCAGTGAGTGACGATCCCTTGACCAGCCCTGAAGACGCCCTGAAAATTGCCAGGTGTGACTGTGATTTAGTCCGTGAACAATTGAATCAAAAGAAAGATGGTAACGCGGAGCTACTGAAAAATAACATGAAGCTACAGGAATATGTGCTCGCAATGTACTCTACAGCCAGGACAGAATTGGACGATCTCAAGACTGAGCTAGATACTGCAAATGCTGCTATTTCCGCCATGGATGAAAAGCAGATCCAATCTGATAAAATGGTGGCTACGCTAAAGCGGAAGTATGAGCAGGCACTGAAGCAGATGACAGTCTTCCAGCAAGAGGTTCACGCTCTTCGCATAGAGCTGAATGCCTCACAACAGGAGGTGAACAGTGTCCAGATAGAGGTGGACGTAGCTCAGAAAGAGGTTCAGACACTACACAGAGCACTGGATGCCTCACATCATGAGACCAACAGCTGCCGCACAGACCTGGAACTTTCCAGAAAGGAACTACACAGTCTCACTGAGGAGCTGGACATTTCAAGGTAAACTATCCTACATCTTAACTTAGATCTCAAAGTCTCTCAGAAGGAGCTTCAGAACTTAAACCTGAAGATGGAAGTCTCACGCCAGGAGACAGCCCGCCTCCAAGCAGATGTGCAAAAATGGAAGGTGGACTGTAAGGAAGCCCTAAATAGTAGAGAGACTGAAAAAAGAGAAAATTTAAGATTAAAAAAAGAAAATTCTGAGTTGACAGAATACGTCAAGGGAAAGAATGAAGAGCTGCAGGCTCTTAAAGAAATAAATAAACTTTTGAAAGAGGAAATGTTCGAAGCAGAGCACCGACTGCAGAACCAACTGCAAGGTCTGCGTACACACCTCCAGTATGCTGAGGAGAAGCAGCAAACGCTGCAGGAAGAAAAGCTGCAGGCTGCTAAAGAGGTACAAGCGCTGCAGGAACGTCTGAATACCCAGTACGTCCCCACAGAGCAGTATGAGGAGCTAAAGGCCACGCTGCATGTCTTCAGAGCATCATTGGAGGCGGAGCTTCGATACCAGGTGACTCTGTATGAGAGGGAGCGTGAGAAGGCTCAGAAACTGGAGCAAGAGCTGGAGAGACAGAGAGACTGTTCCATTCCCTTGAGTCAGTACACCAAGGAGGAAGCAGACGCACCGGCAACCTTGACAAATTACGGAGCTCCAGAATATGAAGGAGACTCTAATACAGCCACCTAAGAAAGCACTAGCCAAACCTACAGCTGCCCAACAGGCAACAAACAGAGGTAGGAGTGCGGAATCAAAGCCAGAAGAATCCTTAGCTGAGGAAGCTGAAAAAATAGGACGTTCTCTGGAAAAGGAGGTGGAGGTGCAACTCAGTCCCAAAGAAGGTGAACTGGCGACTCCGTGATGTGGAGAAGAGCAGAAAACTCTAAGGGCTAGTCCTAACTGCTCTACAACTGTTGCCATACACTTTGTCTATAAAAAGAGGAGTGCCCGACGCAACAGAAATCTCATGACCACGCACGCGATAAAAAGACTTTACGTGGAAAAAGTCCTCCTCGAGCGACTGAGGAGTGCTGATCCTTCGGGAGGAGACAAAAATAAACTGGAGAAAGGGCTCCAATCCCAGCGGACAGAGTGTTCTCTTCCTCCATCCACTCTCATTCAAGTCACAGAAAGATCTCGAATGAGAGTGGAAGGATGGGCTTTGGCCGTGGTAAGCCCGAGCTTCCCACAAACAGGGGAGGTATGTAACAGGAGACTTATCCCTGTTCACAAAGGTGCCTCTAATCCAGCAGTGTGGTGGTTAACTGCTGGTAGCGAATTAACTAGCACCACCTGCCTGATTACAGGTAGTAGAAAAAGCCTGCCTTTGAGACAGGAAGTAACTCCTCCCTAGCTCTGACTGAGAGCTGACCGTTGGAGAGACAGAGCAGAGGTTCTTGAGTCCCAGGAGAGACTGACCAAAAGAAACCCAGATCTCTGGAGATGAGCGGTCTTGAGCTCTGCACAGCAGAGCTGAATTCAAGACACAGGGAAAACTACTGCACCTGAAGCTGAACCAGGAAGTGAGATTTTCCCTCCAAGAAACAGATAAGACTTTTATTCTTAAGAGACTGCTTATATCTGCTTATTTTCATGCTATATGTTTTTGGGCTTCGAGAACTGCTTGACTAAGGGAGATGTGAACTAATGGCATAGGATTTCACTAGAAATACTCCCAAGTGAATGGAAGCTTTGTTCCCCCCCCTGTGTTTGGATAATTTCCTGATGAAAAGGAACAGGCACAATAAAGCCTATTATAATTTCACATTATAAAGCCTCCTAATTGTGTACCTCTGTGAATGTCCGTCCACATATGGTGTCCGAGGTGGGACAAGAGGTGTCTTTGTAGTTAAAAAGGACCGGAGAGTTTTATGTGAAATTTTTTGTTATGCTTTTTTGCCTACAAACAAGTCTGAGAAACTTAGAAGAAAAAAAAAACCTCATGCAGCAGAAATCAGAATTAAAGGGACACACCACTGTACTGAAACTTACACTGCATTGAAACTTACAAAAACACAGATGGACTCTTTACCCCAATCCCAAGAGGAGAGAGACTGCTGAAGCAGCTAAAACCTTATTTGCCTATGACAAAGCGTAATATGGTCATTGAAATAGGGGTCTTTGCCTTTCATCCATAGTCAGGGTTCAAGAAGTGAGTCAGCCCTTGGTAAGGGATAGGTGTTTGTTGTTTTCAAAAGTTTCGCTGAAGCAGTGAATACAGATGGTGACCCACGAGTGGTACTGATTTTGAAAAAAAAGGTTGCCACACCGCATAGGGCTACCAGCTGTGAATGGAGTATATGCAGAAAAGTGTGAAAATTGATACAAGACTGTGCTGAAGCAAGGGATTTTTTAGCAAACAAATGCTGAGTGTAAAATTGCCCTATAAAGAAAAAGGTTTTTCAAAGCCAATTGCTGAGTGTTGAGTCCACTGCAAAGAATGTTTTTTTTTCTGCAAGTAAAAAAGTATGCCTATTATCTTGGGAGCAAAACAGACACCCAAAGTGTGAAGTGTGAATGCCATAATACCCAAAGATGAGACAGAAAATTACTGAACTCAGGCAGAAAACCAAATTCTGTTGCTGAAGCGGAGGGATTGCACCTAGCAAATAAATGGTGTATAGCAAATAGACTTTTTTTTACCTAGCAACTGCACAATCTTGTATACCTGATAAAAGAAAATGCATGCACAGCACTGCTGATATTGAAAAAAAAAAAAAAAAAATTACCCAAGAAAGAAAAATCTACAGAGATGCCTGTGAGAGCCACGACCTCTACAAGCAAAATATGCCCACCTGTAGGACTATCACAATTGGGGGTTCTAGCAAATACAGTGGCAACAGCTGCAATAGCGCCTCCTGAGGTCAGGAAGAAAATTACACCTGATAGCCTAAAAATGGAGGACAAGATGCAGCGTTCCTGTAATGAACCCTACCCCACGGAAGAGTGGCCCTTCCAGTCCAATAAAGAGGAAGACATCTCTTACGGGGAACCCGAACCGAGTCACACCCACAAAACACCCCAAGAATGGTGGGGGTGCCTGAACTCGGCACGAACAGAAAAGACCGCTCCCTTTGATGACGAATATGATCAGCAGGAGACAGAGCGGGAGCAGTGGATCACCGAATATTTCCGTCAGCTATTACAGTTGCAAGAAAAGCCGGGTGGATCCAGTGACGCTGCTAAAACTTCAAATGAAGATGGAGACCCCAGTATCCCTGAAGGGACGGTGTCATCCAAATCAAAAAGGAAGAAAAAGAAAAGCGGTTCTTCACTTACCGTGGAAGTAACAGACACGTCCGCAGATCCTGTGGAGAAAAAGGGGGACCGAGATGCCCTGCAGGCTAGAGAAAATGGAGAATTCGTCCCGCGTATAACCGAATATCCAGAGGGCCCAAGGCAGAAGTCGTGTACCCCAAAGAAGTGTCTGTCCGGTGCCAACAGTGAGGAAGCCTCAACCAGTCATCCCAGGGAAGCGGAGCCGGAACCAGTGAGTGACGATCCCTTGACCAGCCCTGAAGACGCCCTGAAAATTGCCAGGTGTGACTGTGATTTAGTCCGTGAACAATTGAATCAAAAGAAAGATGGTAACGCGGAGCTACTGAAAAATAACATGAAGCTACAGGAATATGTGCTCGCAATGTACTCTACAGCCAGGACAGAATTGGACGATCTCAAGACTGAGCTAGATACTGCAAATGCTGCTATTTCCGCCATGGATGAAAAGCAGATCCAATCTGATAAAATGGTGGCTACGCTAAAGCGGAAGTATGAGCAGGCACTGAAGCAGATGACAGTCTTCCAGCAAGAGGTTCACGCTCTTCGCATAGAGCTGAATGCCTCACAACAGGAGGTGAACAGTGTCCAGATAGAGGTGGACGTAGCTCAGAAAGAGGTTCAGACACTACACAGAGCACTGGATGCCTCACATCATGAGACCAACAGCTGCCGCACAGACCTGGAACTTTCCAGAAAGGAACTACACAGTCTCACTGAGGAGCTGGACATTTCAAGGTAAACTATCCTACATCTTAACTTAGATCTCAAAGTCTCTCAGAAGGAGCTTCAGAACTTAAACCTGGAGATGGAAGTCTCACGCCAGGAGACAGCCCGCCTCCAAGCAGATGTGCAAAAATGGAAGGTGGACTGTAAGGAAGCCCTAAATAGTAGAGAGACTGAAAAAAGAGAAAATTTAAGATTAAAAAAAGAAAATTCTGAGTTGACAGAATACGTCAAGGGAAAGAATGAAGAGCTGCAGGCTCTTAAAGAAATAAATAAACTTTTGAAAGAGGAAATGTTCGAAGCAGAGCACCGACTGCAGAACCAACTGCAAGGTCTGCGTACACACCTCCAGTATGCTGAGGAGAAGCAGCAAACGCTGCAGGAAGAAAAGCTGCAGGCTGCTAAAGAGGTACAAGCGCTGCAGGAACGTCTGAATACCCAGTACGTCCCCACAGAGCAGTATGAGGAGCTAAAGGCCACGCTGCATGTCTTCAGAGCATCATTGGAGGCGGAGCTTCGATACCAGGTGACTCTGTATGAGAGGGAGCGTGAGAAGGCTCAGAAACTGGAGCAAGAGCTGGAGAGACAGAGAGACTGTTCCATTCCCTTGAGTCAGTACACCAAGGAGGAAGCAGACGCACCGGCAACCTTGACAAATTACGGAGCTCCAGAATATGAAGGAGACTCTAATACAGCCACCTAAGAAAGCACTAGCCAAACCTACAGCTGCCCAACAGGCAACAAACAGAGGTAGGAGTGCGGAATCAAAGCCAGAAGAATCCTTAGCTGAGGAAGCTGAAAAAATAGGACGTTCTCTGGAAAAGGAGGTGGAGGTGCAACTCAGTCCCAAAGAAGGTGAACTGGCGACTCCGTGATGTGGAGAAGAGCAGAAAACTCTAAGGGCTAGTCCTAACTGCTCTACAACTGTTGCCATACACTTTGTCTATAAAAAGAGGAGTGCCCGACGCAACAGAAATCTCATGACCACGCACGCGATAAAAAGACTTTACGTGGAAAAAGTCCTCCTCGAGCGACTGAGGAGTGCTGATCCTTCGGGAGGAGACAAAAATAAACTGGAGAAAGGGCTCCAATCCCAGCGGACAGAGTGTTCTCTTCCTCCATCCACTCTCATTCAAGTCACAGAAAGATCTCGAATGAGAGTGGAAGGATGGGCTTTGGCCGTGGTAAGCCCGAGCTTCCCACAAACAGGGGAGGTATGTAACAGGAGACTTATCCCTGTTCACAAAGGTGCCTCTAATCCAGCAGTGTGGTGGTTAACTGCTGGTAGCGAATTAACTAGCACCACCTGCCTGATTACAGGTAGTAGAAAAAGCCTGCCTTTGAGACAGGAAGTAACTCCTCCCTAGCTCTGACTGAGAGCTGACCGTTGGAGAGACAGAGCAGAGGTTCTTGAGTCCCAGGAGAGACTGACCAAAAGAAACCCAGATCTCTGGAGATGAGCGGTCTTGAGCTCTGCACAGCAGAGCTGAATTCAAGACACAGGGAAAACTACTGCACCTGAAGCTGAACCAGGAAGTGAGATTTTCCCTCCAAGAAACAGATAAGACTTTTATTCTTAAGAGACTGCTTATATCTGCTTATTTTCATGCTATATGTTTTTGGGCTTCGAGAACTGCTTGACTAAGGGAGATGTGAACTAATGGCATAGGATTTCACTAGAAATACTCCCAAGTGAATGGAAGCTTTGTTCCCCCCCCTGTGTTTGGATAATTTCCTGATGAAAAGGAACAGGCACAATAAAGCCTATTATAATTTCACATTATAAAGCCTCCTAATTGTGTACCTCTGTGAATGTCCGTCCACATATGGTGTCCGAGGTGGGACAAGAGGTGTCTTTGTAGTTAAAAAGGACCGGAGAGTTTTATGTGAAATTTTTTGTTATGCTTTTTTGCCTACAAACAAGTCTGAGAAACTTAGAAAAAAAAAAAAACCTCATGCAGCAGAAATCAGAATTAAAGGGACACACCACTGTACTGAAACTTACACTGCATTGAAACTTACAAAAACACAGATGGACTCTTTACCCCAATCCCAAGAGGAGAGAGACTGCTGAAGCAGCTAAAACCTTATTTGCCTATGACAAAGCGTAATATGGTCATTGAAATAGGGGTCTTTGCCTTTCATCCATAGTCAGGGTTCAAGAAGTGAGTCAGCCCTTGGTAAGGGATAGGTGTTTGTTGTTTTCAAAAGTTTCGCTGAAGCAGTGAATACAGATGGTGACCCACGAGTGGTACTGATTTTGAAAAAAAAGGTTGCCACACCGCATAGGGCTACCAGCTGTGAATGGAGTATATGCAGAAAAGTGTGAAAATTGATACAAGACTGTGCTGAAGCAAGGGATTTTTTAGCAAACAAATGCTGAGTGTAAAATTGCCCTATAAAGAAAAAGGTTTTTCAAAGCCAATTGCTGAGTGTTGAGTCCACTGCAAAGAATGTTTTTTTTTCTGCAAGTAAAAAAGTATGCCTATTATCTTGGGAGCAAAACAGACACCCAAAGTGTGAAGTGTGAATGCCATAATACCCAAAGATGAGACAGAAAATTACTGAACTCAGGCAGAAAACCAAATTCTGTTGCTGAAGCGGAGGGATTGCACCTAGCAAATAAATGGTGTATAGCAAATAGACTTTTTTTTACCTAGCAACTGCACAATCTTGTATACCTGATAAAAGAAAATGCATGCACAGCACTGCTGATATTGAAAAAAAAAAAAAAAAAATTACCCAAGAAAGAAAAATCTACAGAGATGCCTGTGAGAGCCACGACCTCTACAAGCAAAATATGCCCACCTGTAGGACTATCACAATTGGGGGTTCTAGCAAATACAGTGGCAACAGCTGCAATAGCGCCTCCTGAGGTCAGGAAGAAAATTACACCTGATAGCCTAAAAATGGAGGACAAGATGCAGCGTTCCTGTAATGAACCCTACCCCACGGAAGAGTGGCCCTTCCAGTCCAATAAAGAGGAAGACATCTCTTACGGGGAACCCGAACCGAGTCACACCCACAAAACACCCCAAGAATGGTGGGGGTGCCTGAACTCGGCACGAACAGAAAAGACCGCTCCCTTTGATGACGAATATGATCAGCAGGAGACAGAGCGGGAGCAGTGGATCACCGAATATTTCCGTCAGCTATTACAGTTGCAAGAAAAGCCGGGTGGATCCAGTGACGCTGCTAAAACTTCAAATGAAGATGGAGACCCCAGTATCCCTGAAGGGACGGTGTCATCCAAATCAAAAAGGAAGAAAAAGAAAAGCGGTTCTTCACTTACCGTGGAAGTAACAGACACGTCCGCAGATCCTGTGGAGAAAAAGGGGGACCGAGATGCCCTGCAGGCTAGAGAAAATGGAGAATTCGTCCCGCGTATAACCGAATATCCAGAGGGCCCAAGGCAGAAGTCGTGTACCCCAAAGAAGTGTCTGTCCGGTGCCAACAGTGAGGAAGCCTCAACCAGTCATCCCAGGGAAGCGGAGCCGGAACCAGTGAGTGACGATCCCTTGACCAGCCCTGAAGACGCCCTGAAAATTGCCAGGTGTGACTGTGATTTAGTCCGTGAACAATTGAATCAAAAGAAAGATGGTAACGCGGAGCTACTGAAAAATAACATGAAGCTACAGGAATATGTGCTCGCAATGTACTCTACAGCCAGGACAGAATTGGACGATCTCAAGACTGAGCTAGATACTGCAAATGCTGCTATTTCCGCCATGGATGAAAAGCAGATCCAATCTGATAAAATGGTGGCTACGCTAAAGCGGAAGTATGAGCAGGCACTGAAGCAGATGACAGTCTTCCAGCAAGAGGTTCACGCTCTTCGCATAGAGCTGAATGCCTCACAACAGGAGGTGAACAGTGTCCAGATAGAGGTGGACGTAGCTCAGAAAGAGGTTCAGACACTACACAGAGCACTGGATGCCTCACATCATGAGACCAACAGCTGCCGCACAGACCTGGAACTTTCCAGAAAGGAACTACACAGTCTCACTGAGGAGCTGGACATTTCAAGGTAAACTATCCTACATCTTAACTTAGATCTCAAAGTCTCTCAGAAGGAGCTTCAGAACTTAAACCTGGAGATGGAAGTCTCACGCCAGGAGACAGCCCGCCTCCAAGCAGATGTGCAAAAATGGAAGGTGGACTGTAAGGAAGCCCTAAATAGTAGAGAGACTGAAAAAAGAGAAAATTTAAGATTAAAAAAAGAAAATTCTGAGTTGACAGAATACGTCAAGGGAAAGAATGAAGAGCTGCAGGCTCTTAAAGAAATAAATAAACTTTTGAAAGAGGAAATGTTCGAAGCAGAGCACCGACTGCAGAACCAACTGCAAGGTCTGCGTACACACCTCCAGTATGCTGAGGAGAAGCAGCAAACGCTGCAGGAAGAAAAGCTGCAGGCTGCTAAAGAGGTACAAGCGCTGCAGGAACGTCTGAATACCCAGTACGTCCCCACAGAGCAGTATGAGGAGCTAAAGGCCACGCTGCATGTCTTCAGAGCATCATTGGAGGCGGAGCTTCGATACCAGGTGACTCTGTATGAGAGGGAGCGTGAGAAGGCTCAGAAACTGGAGCAAGAGCTGGAGAGACAGAGAGACTGTTCCATTCCCTTGAGTCAGTACACCAAGGAGGAAGCAGACGCACCGGCAACCTTGACAAATTACGGAGCTCCAGAATATGAAGGAGACTCTAATACAGCCACCTAAGAAAGCACTAGCCAAACCTACAGCTGCCCAACAGGCAACAAACAGAGGTAGGAGTGCGGAATCAAAGCCAGAAGAATCCTTAGCTGAGGAAGCTGAAAAAATAGGACGTTCTCTGGAAAAGGAGGTGGAGGTGCAACTCAGTCCCAAAGAAGGTGAACTGGCGACTCCGTGATGTGGAGAAGAGCAGAAAACTCTAAGGGCTAGTCCTAACTGCTCTACAACTGTTGCCATACACTTTGTCTATAAAAAGAGGAGTGCCCGACGCAACAGAAATCTCATGACCACGCACGCGATAAAAAGACTTTACGTGGAAAAAGTCCTCCTCGAGCGACTGAGGAGTGCTGATCCTTCGGGAGGAGACAAAAATAAACTGGAGAAAGGGCTCCAATCCCAGCGGACAGAGTGTTCTCTTCCTCCATCCACTCTCATTCAAGTCACAGAAAGATCTCGAATGAGAGTGGAAGGATGGGCTTTGGCCGTGGTAAGCCCGAGCTTCCCACAAACAGGGGAGGTATGTAACAGGAGACTTATCCCTGTTCACAAAGGTGCCTCTAATCCAGCAGTGTGGTGGTTAACTGCTGGTAGCGAATTAACTAGCACCACCTGCCTGATTACAGGTAGTAGAAAAAGCCTGCCTTTGAGACAGGAAGTAACTCCTCCCTAGCTCTGACTGAGAGCTGACCGTTGGAGAGACAGAGCAGAGGTTCTTGAGTCCCAGGAGAGACTGACCAAAAGAAACCCAGATCTCTGGAGATGAGCGGTCTTGAGCTCTGCACAGCAGAGCTGAATTCAAGACACAGGGAAAACTACTGCACCTGAAGCTGAACCAGGAAGTGAGATTTTCCCTCCAAGAAACAGATAAGACTTTTATTCTTAAGAGACTGCTTATATCTGCTTATTTTCATGCTATATGTTTTTGGGCTTCGAGAACTGCTTGACTAAGGGAGATGTGAACTAATGGCATAGGATTTCACTAGAAATACTCCCAAGTGAATGGAAGCTTTGTTCCCCCCCTGTGTTTGGATAATTTCCTGATGAAAAGGAACAGGCACAATAAAGCCTATTATAATTTCACATTATAAAGCCTCCTAATTGTGTACCTCTGTGAATGTCCGTCCACATATGGTGTCCGAGGTGGGACAAGAGGTGTCTTTGTAGTTAAAAAGGACCGGAGAGTTTTATGTGAAATTTTTTGTTATGCTTTTTTGCCTACAAACAAGTCTGAGAAACTTAGAAAAAAAAAAAAACCTCATGCAGCAGAAATCAGAATTAAAGGGACACACCACTGTACTGAAACTTACACTGCATTGAAACTTACAAAAACACAGATGGACTCTTTACCCCAATCCCAAGAGGAGAGAGACTGCTGAAGCAGCTAAAACCTTATTTGCCTATGACAAAGCGTAATATGGTCATTGAAATAGGGGTCTTTGCCTTTCATCCATAGTCAGGGTTCAAGAAGTGAGTCAGCCCTTGGTAAGGGATAGGTGTTTGTTGTTTTCAAAAGTTTCGCTGAAGCAGTGAATACAGATGGTGACCCACGAGTGGTACTGATTTTGAAAAAAAAGGTTGCCACACCGCATAGGGCTACCAGCTGTGAATGGAGTATATGCAGAAAAGTGTGAAAATTGATACAAGACTGTGCTGAAGCAAGGGATTTTTTAGCAAACAAATGCTGAGTGTAAAATTGCCCTATAAAGAAAAAGGTTTTTCAAAGCCAATTGCTGAGTGTTGAGTCCACTGCAAAGAATGTTTTTTTTTCTGCAAGTAAAAAAGTATGCCTATTATCTTGGGAGCAAAACAGACACCCAAAGTGTGAAGTGTGAATGCCATAATACCCAAAGATGAGACAGAAAATTACTGAACTCAGGCAGAAAACCAAATTCTGTTGCTGAAGCGGAGGGATTGCACCTAGCAAATAAATGGTGTATAGCAAATAGACTTTTTTTTACCTAGCAACTGCACAATCTTGTATACCTGATAAAAGAAAATGCATGCACAGCACTGCTGATATTGAAAAAAAAAAAAAAAAATTACCCAAGAAAGAAAAATCTACAGAGATGCCTGTGAGAGCCACGACCTCTACAAGCAAAATATGCCCACCTGTAGGACTATCACAATTGGGGGTTCTAGCAAATACAGTGGCAACAGCTGCAATAGCGCCTCCTGAGGTCAGGAAGAAAATTACACCTGATAGCCTAAAAATGGAGGACAAGATGCAGCGTTCCTGTAATGAACCCTACCCCACGGAAGAGTGGCCCTTCCAGTCCAATAAAGAGGAAGACATCTCTTAAGGGGAACCCGAACCGAGTCACACCCACAAAACACCCCAAGAATGGTGGGGGTGCCTGAACTCGGCACGAACAGAAAAGACCGCTCCCTTTGATGACGAATATGATCAGCAGGAGACAGAGCGGGAGCAGTGGATCACCGAATATTTCCGTCAGCTATTACAGTTGCAAGAAAAGCCGGGTGGATCCAGTGACGCTGCTAAAACTTCAAATGAAGATGGAGACCCCAGTATCCCTGAAGGGACGGTGTCATCCAAATCAAAAAGGAAGAAAAAGAAAAGCGGTTCTTCACTTACCGTGGAAGTAACAGACACGTCCGCAGATCCTGTGGAGAAAAAGGGGGACCGAGATGCCCTGCAGGCTAGAGAAAATGGAGAATTCGTCCCGCGTATAACCGAATATCCAGAGGGCCCAAGGCAGAAGTCGTGTACCCCAAAGAAGTGTCTGTCCGGTGCCAACAGTGAGGAAGCCTCAACCAGTCATCCCAGGGAAGCGGAGCCGGAACCAGTGAGTGACGATCCCTTGACCAGCCCTGAAGACGCCCTGAAAATTGCCAGGTGTGACTGTGATTTAGTCCGTGAACAATTGAATCAAAAGAAAGATGGTAACGCGGAGCTACTGCACCGACACACTTTATTCAAGCAAATACCCAGTATGTACCTGGCAGATACCTGGAATGCGCCGCTCCTCACCTCTGACAAGCCCCGTTGTGTTTGCCTTCCCAGCCTGGGTTCATGCCTGGCTGACGGGCGGCTGATCTGTTAAATGATAATGATTAGGATTTAATAGGCTGCAATGCTTCGTGTGTCTACCAGATGGCATAAATGCATGAATTGTAATGCAGTATATATATATATATACTGTGCAGTATTGCAGCCAGCGGGAATAAAATGCTTCAATCCCTGCCTGAAAAATACCTCAATGCACTCGGGCAGAAAACAGTCACAAACCTCAATACACCCGGGTATACCCAAATTCGTGGGACTAGCCGAGCTCGAATAAAGTGTGTCGCCAGTGTACTGAAAAATAACATGAAGCTACAGGAATATGTGCTCGCAATGTACTCTACAGCCAGGACAGAATTGGACGATCTCAAGACTGAGCTAGATACTGCAAATGCTGCTATTTCCGCCATGGATGAAAAGCAGATCCAATCTGATAAAATGGTGGCTACGCTAAAGCGGAAGTATGAGCAGGCACTGAAGCAGATGACAGTCTTCCAGCAAGAGGTTCACGCTCTTCGCATAGAGCTGAATGCCTCACAACAGGAGGTGAACAGTGTCCAGATAGAGGTGGACGTAGCTCAGAAAGAGGTTCAGACACTACACAGAGCACTGGATGCCTCACATCATGAGACCAACAGCTGCCGCACAGACCTGGAACTTTCCAGAAAGGAACTACACAGTCTCACTGAGGAGCTGGACATTTCAAGGTAAACTATCCTACATCTTAACTTAGATCTCAAAGTCTCTCAGAAGGAGCTTCAGAACTTAAACCTGGAGATGGAAGTCTCACGCCAGGAGACAGCCCGCCTCCAAGCAGATGTGCAAAAATGGAAGGTGGACTGTAAGGAAGCCCTAAATAGTAGAGAGACTGAAAAAAGAGAAAATTTAAGATTAAAAAAAGAAAATTCTGAGTTGACAGAATACGTCAAGGGAAAGAATGAAGAGCTGCAGGCTCTTAAAGAAATAAATAAACTTTTGAAAGAGGAAATGTTCGAAGCAGAGCACCGACTGCAGAACCAACTGCAAGGTCTGCGTACACACCTCCAGTATGCTGAGGAGAAGCAGCAAACGCTGCAGGAAGAAAAGCTGCAGGCTGCTAAAGAGGTACAAGCGCTGCAGGAACGTCTGAATACCCAGTACGTCCCCACAGAGCAGTATGAGGAGCTAAAGGCCACGCTGCATGTCTTCAGAGCATCATTGGAGGCGGAGCTTCGATACCAGGTGACTCTGTATGAGAGGGAGCGTGAGAAGGCTCAGAAACTGGAGCAAGAGCTGGAGAGACAGAGAGACTGTTCCATTCCCTTGAGTCAGTACACCAACGAGGAAGCAGACGCACCGGCAACCTTGACAAATTACGGAGCTCCAGAATATGAAGGAGACTCTAATACAGCCACCTAAGAAAGCACTAGCCAAACCTACAGCTGCCCAACAGGCAACAAACAGAGGTAGGAGTGCGGAATCAAAGCCAGAAGAATCCTTAGCTGAGGAAGCTGAAAAAATAGGACGTTCTCTGGAAAAGGAGGTGGAGGTGCAACTCAGTCCCAAAGAAGGTGAACTGGCGACTCCGTGATGTGGAGAAGAGCAGAAAACTCTAAGGGCTAGTCCTAACTGCTCTACAACTGTTGCCATACACTTTGTCTATAAAAAGAGGAGTGCCCGACGCAACAGAAATCTCATGACCACGCACGCGATAAAAAGACTTTACGTGGAAAAAGTCCTCCTCGAGCGACTGAGGAGTGCTGATCCTTCGGGAGGAGACAAAAATAAACTGGAGAAAGGGCTCCAATCCCAGCGGACAGAGTGTTCTCTTCCTCCATCCACTCTCATTCAAGTCACAGAAAGATCTCGAATGAGAGTGGAAGGATGGGCTTTGGCCGTGGTAAGCCCGAGCTTCCCACAAACAGGGGAGGTATGTAACAGGAGACTTATCCCTGTTCACAAAGGTGCCTCTAATCCAGCAGTGTGGTGGTTAACTGCTGGTAGCGAATTAACTAGCACCACCTGCCTGATTACAGGTAGTAGAAAAAGCCTGCCTTTGAGACAGGAAGTAACTCCTCCCTAGCTCTGACTGAGAGCTGACCGTTGGAGAGACAGAGCAGAGGTTCTTGAGTCCCAGGAGAGACTGACCAAAAGAAACCCAGATCTCTGGAGACGAGCGGTCTTGAGCTCTGCACAGCAGAGCTGAATTCAAGACACAGGGAAAACTACTGCACCTGAAGCTGAACCAGGAAGTGAGATTTTCCCTCCAAGAAACAGATAAGACTTTTATTCTTAAGAGACTGCTTATATCTGCTTATTTTCATGCTATATGTTTTTGGGCTTCGAGAACTGCTTGACTAAGGGAGATGTGAACTAATGGCATAGGATTTCACTAGAAATACTCCCAAGTGAATGGAAGCTTTGTTCCCCCCCCTGTGTTTGGATAATTTCCTGATGAAAAGGAACAGGCACAATAAAGCCTATTATAATTTCACATTATAAAGCCTCCTAATTGTGTACCTCTGTGAATGTCCGTCCACATATGGTGTCCGAGGTGGGACAAGAGGTGTCTTTGTAGTTAAAAAGGACCGGAGAGTTTTATGTGAAATTTTTTGTTATGCTTTTTTGCCTACAAACAAGTCTGAGAAACTTAGAAAAAAAAAAAAACCTCATGCAGCAGAAATCAGAATTAAAGGGACACACCACTGTACTGAAACTTACACTGCATTGAAACTTACAAAAACACAGATGGACTCTTTACCCCAATCCCAAGAGGAGAGAGACTGCTGAAGCAGCTAAAACCTTATTTGCCTATGACAAAGCGTAATATGGTCATTGAAATAGGGGTCTTTGCCTTTCATCCATAGTCAGGGTTCAAGAAGTGAGTCAGCCCTTGGTAAGGGATAGGTGTTTGTTGTTTTCAAAAGTTTCGCTGAAGCAGTGAATACAGATGGTGACCCACGAGTGGTACTGATTTTGAAAAAAAAGGTTGCCACACCGCATAGGGCTACCAGCTGTGAATGGAGTATATGCAGAAAAGTGTGAAAATTGATACAAGACTGTGCTGAAGCAAGGGATTTTTTAGCAAACAAATGCTGAGTGTAAAATTGCCCTATAAAGAAAAAGGTTTTTCAAAGCCAATTGCTGAGTGTTGAGTCCACTGCAAAGAATGTTTTTTTTTCTGCAAGTAAAAAAGTATGCCTATTATCTTGGGAGCAAAACAGACACCCAAAGTGTGAAGTGTGAATGCCATAATACCCAAAGATGAGACAGAAAATTACTGAACTCAGGCAGAAAACCAAATTCTGTTGCTGAAGCGGAGGGATTGCACCTAGCAAATAAATGGTGTATAGCAAATAGACTTTTTTTTACCTAGCAACTGCACAATCTTGTATACCTGATAAAAGAAAATGCATGCACAGCACTGCTGATATTGAAAAAAAAAAAAAAAAATTACCCAAGAAAGAAAAATCTACAGAGATGCCTGTGAGAGCCACGACCTCTACAAGCAAAATATGCCCACCTGTAGGACTATCACAATTGGGGGTTCTAGCAAATACAGTGGCAACAGCTGCAATAGCGCCTCCTGAGGTCAGGAAGAAAATTACACCTGATAGCCTAAAAATGGAGGACAAGATGCAGCGTTCCTGTAATGAACCCTACCCCACGGAAGAGTGGCCCTTCCAGTCCAATAAAGAGGAAGACATCTCTTACGGGGAACCCGAACCGAGTCACACCCACAAAACACCCCAAGAATGGTGGGGGTGCCTGAACTCGGCACGAACAGAAAAGACCGCTCCCTTTGATGACGAATATGATCAGCAGGAGACAGAGCGGGAGCAGTGGATCACCGAATATTTCCGTCAGCTATTACAGTTGCAAGAAAAGCCGGGTGGATCCAGTGACGCTGCTAAAACTTCAAATGAAGATGGAGACCCCAGTATCCCTGAAGGGACGGTGTCATCCAAATCAAAAAGGAAGAAAAAGAAAAGCGGTTCTTCACTTACCGTGGAAGTAACAGACACGTCCGCAGATCCTGTGGAGAAAAAGGGGGACCGAGATGCCCTGCAGGCTAGAGAAAATGGAGAATTCGTCCCGCGTATAACCGAATATCCAGAGGGCCCAAGGCAGAAGTCGTGTACCCCAAAGAAGTGTCTGTCCGGTGCCAACAGTGAGGAAGCCTCAACCAGTCATCCCAGGGAAGCGGAGCCGGAACCAGTGAGTGACGATCCCTTGACCAGCCCTGAAGACGCCCTGAAAATTGCCAGGTGTGACTGTGATTTAGTCCGTGAACAATTGAATCAAAAGAAAGATGGTAACGCGGAGCTACTGAAAAATAACATGAAGCTACAGGAATATGTGCTCGCAATGTACTCTACAGCCAGGACAGAATTGGACGATCTCAAGACTGAGCTAGATACTGCAAATGCTGCTATTTCCGCCATGGATGAAAAGCAGATCCAATCTGATAAAATGGTGGCTACGCTAAAGCGGAAGTATGAGCAGGCACTGAAGCAGATGACAGTCTTCCAGCAAGAGGTTCACGCTCTTCGCATAGAGCTGAATGCCTCACAACAGGAGGTGAACAGTGTCCAGATAGAGGTGGACGTAGCTCAGAAAGAGGTTCAGACACTACACAGAGCACTGGATGCCTCACATCATGAGACCAACAGCTGCCGCACAGACCTGGAACTTTCCAGAAAGGAACTACACAGTCTCACTGAGGAGCTGGACATTTCAAGGTAAACTATCCTACATCTTAACTTAGATCTCAAAGTCTCTCAGAAGGAGCTTCAGAACTTAAACCTGGAGATGGAAGTCTCACGCCAGGAGACAGCCCGCCTCCAAGCAGATGTGCAAAAATGGAAGGTGGACTGTAAGGAAGCCCTAAATAGTAGAGAGACTGAAAAAAGAGAAAATTTAAGATTAAAAAAAGAAAATTCTGAGTTGACAGAATACGTCAAGGGAAAGAATGAAGAGCTGCAGGCTCTTAAAGAAATAAATAAACTTTTGAAAGAGGAAATGTTCGAAGCAGAGCACCGACTGCAGAACCAACTGCAAGGTCTGCGTACACACCTCCAGTATGCTGAGGAGAAGCAGCAAACGCTGCAGGAAGAAAAGCTGCAGGCTGCTAAAGAGGTACAAGCGCTGCAGGAACGTCTGAATACCCAGTACGTCCCCACAGAGCAGTATGAGGAGCTAAAGGCCACGCTGCATGTCTTCAGAGCATCATTGGAGGCGGAGCTTCGATACCAGGTGACTCTGTATGAGAGGGAGCGTGAGAAGGCTCAGAAACTGGAGCAAGAGCTGGAGAGACAGAGAGACTGTTCCATTCCCTTGAGTCAGTACACCAAGGACGAAGCAGACGCACCGGCAACCTTGACAAATTACGGAGCTCCAGAATATGAAGGAGACTCTAATACAGCCACCTAAGAAAGCACTAGCCAAACCTACAGCTGCCCAACAGGCAACAAACAGAGGTAGGAGTGCGGAATCAAAGCCAGAAGAATCCTTAGCTGAGGAAGCTGAAAAAATAGGACGTTCTCTGGAAAAGGAGGTGGAGGTGCAACTCAGTCCCAAAGAAGGTGAACTGGCGACTCCGTGATGTGGAGAAGAGCAGAAAACTCTAAGGGCTAGTCCTAACTGCTCTACAACTGTTGCCATACACTTTGTCTATAAAAAGAGGAGTGCCCGACGCAACAGAAATCTCATGACCACGCACGCGATAAAAAGACTTTACGTGGAAAAAGTCCTCCTCGAGCGACTGAGGAGTGCTGATCCTTCGGGAGGAGACAAAAATAAACTGGAGAAAGGGCTCCAATCCCAGCGGACAGAGTGTTCTCTTCCTCCATCCACTCTCATTCAAGTCACAGAAAGATCTCGAATGAGAGTGGAAGGATGGGCTTTGGCCGTGGTAAGCCCGAGCTTCCCACAAACAGGGGAGGTATGTAACAGGAGACTTATCCCTGTTCACAAAGGTGCCTCTAATCCAGCAGTGTGGTGGTTAACTGCTGGTAGCGAATTAACTAGCACCACCTGCCTGATTACAGGTAGTAGAAAAAGCCTGCCTTTGAGACAGGAAGTAACTCCTCCCTAGCTCTGACTGAGAGCTGACCGTTGGAGAGACAGAGCAGAGGTTCTTGAGTCCCAGGAGAGACTGACCAAAAGAAACCCAGATCTCTGGAGATGAGCGGTCTTGAGCTCTGCACAGCAGAGCTGAATTCAAGACACAGGGAAAACTACTGCACCTGAAGCTGAACCAGGAAGTGAGATTTTCCCTCCAAGAAACAGATAAGACTTTTATTCTTAAGAGACTGCTTATATCTGCTTATTTTCATGCTATATGTTTTTGGGCTTCGAGAACTGCTTGACTAAGGGAGATGTGAACTAATGGCATAGGATTTCACTAGAAATACTCCCAAGTGAATGGAAGCTTTGTTCCCCCCCCTGTGTTTGGATAATTTCCTGATGAAAAGGAACAGGCACAATAAAGCCTATTATAATTTCACATTATAAAGCCTCCTAATTGTGTACCTCTGTGAATGTCCGTCCACATATGGTGTCCGAGGTGGGACAAGAGGTGTCTTTGTAGTTAAAAAGGACCGGAGAGTTTTATGTGAAATTTTTTGTTATGCTTTTTTGCCTACAAACAAGTCTGAGAAACTTAGAAAAAAAAAAAAACCTCATGCAGCAGAAATCAGAATTAAAGGGACACACCACTGTACTGAAACTTACACTGCATTGAAACTTACAAAAACACAGATGGACTCTTTACCCCAATCCCAAGAGGAGAGAGACTGCTGAAGCAGCTAAAACCTTATTTGCCTATGACAAAGCGTAATATGGTCATTGAAATAGGGGTCTTTGCCTTTCATCCATAGTCAGGGTTCAAGAAGTGAGTCAGCCCTTGGTAAGGGATAGGTGTTTGTTGTTTTCAAAAGTTTCGCTGAAGCAGTGAATACAGATGGTGACCCACGAGTGGTACTGATTTTGAAAAAAAAGGTTGCCACACCGCATAGGGCTACCAGCTGTGAATGGAGTATATGCAGAAAAGTGTGAAAATTGATACAAGACTGTGCTGAAGCAAGGGATTTTTTAGCAAACAAATGCTGAGTGTAAAATTGCCCTATAAAGAAAAAGGTTTTTCAAAGCCAATTGCTGAGTGTTGAGTCCACTGCAAAGAATGTTTTTTTTTCTGCAAGTAAAAAAGTATGCCTATTATCTTGGGAGCAAAACAGACACCCAAAGTGTGAAGTGTGAATGCCATAATACCCAAAGATGAGACAGAAAATTACTGAACTGAATTACTTTTTTTTACCTAGCAACTGCACAATCTTGTATACCTGATAAAAGAAAATGCATGCACAGCACTGCTGATATTGAAAAAAAAAAAAAAAAAATTACCCAAGAAAGAAAAATCTACAGAGATGCCTGTGAGAGCCACGACCTCTACAAGCAAAATATGCCCACCTGTAGGACTATCACAATTGGGGGTTCTAGCAAATACAGTGGCAACAGCTGCAATAGCGCCTCCTGAGGTCAGGAAGAAAATTACACCTGATAGCCTAAAAATGGAGGACAAGATGCAGCGTTCCTGTAATGAACCCTACCCCACGGAAGAGTGGCCCTTCCAGTCCAATAAAGAGGAAGACATCTCTTACGGGGAACCCGAACCGAGTCACACCCACAAAACACCCCAAGAATGGTGGGGGTGCCTGAACTCGGCACGAACAGAAAAGACCGCTCCCTTTGATGACGAATATGATCAGCAGGAGACAGAGCGGGAGCAGTGGATCACCGAATATTTCCGTCAGCTATTACAGTTGCAAGAAAAGCCGGGTGGATCCAGTGACGCTGCTAAAACTTCAAATGAAGATGGAGACCCCAGTATCCCTGAAGGGACGGTGTCATCCAAATCAAAAAGGAAGAAAAAGAAAAGCGGTTCTTCACTTACCGTGGAAGTAACAGACACGTCCGCAGATCCTGTGGAGAAAAAGGGGGACCGAGATGCCCTGCAGGCTAGAGAAAATGGAGAATTCGTCCCGCGTATAACCGAATATCCAGAGGGCCCAAGGCAGAAGTCGTGTACCCCAAAGAAGTGTCTGTCCGGTGCCAACAGTGAGGAAGCCTCAACCAGTCATCCCAGGGAAGCGGAGCCGGAACCAGTGAGTGACGATCCCTTGACCAGCCCTGAAGACGCCCTGAAAATTGCCAGGTGTGACTGTGATTTAGTCCGTGAACAATTGAATCAAAAGAAAGATGGTAACGCGGAGCTACTGAAAAATAACATGAAGCTACAGGAATATGTGCTCGCAATGTACTCTACAGCCAGGACAGAATTGGACGATCTCAAGACTGAGCTAGATACTGCAAATGCTGCTATTTCCGCCATGGATGAAAAGCAGATCCAATCTGATAAAATGGTGGCTACGCTAAAGCGGAAGTATGAGCAGGCACTGAAGCAGATGACAGTCTTCCAGCAAGAGGTTCACGCTCTTCGCATAGAGCTGAATGCCTCACAACAGGAGGTGAACAGTGTCCAGATAGAGGTGGACGTAGCTCAGAAAGAGGTTCAGACACTACACAGAGCACTGGATGCCTCACATCATGAGACCAACAGCTGCCGCACAGACCTGGAACTTTCCAGAAAGGAACTACACAGTCTCACTGAGGAGCTGGACATTTCAAGGTAAACTATCCTACATCTTAACTTAGATCTCAAAGTCTCTCAGAAGGAGCTTCAGAACTTAAACCTGGAGATGGAAGTCTCACGCCAGGAGACAGCCCGCCTCCAAGCAGATGTGCAAAAATGGAAGGTGGACTGTAAGGAAGCCCTAAATAGTAGAGAGACTGAAAAAAGAGAAAATTTAAGATTAAAAAAAGAAAATTCTGAGTTGACAGAATACGTCAAGGGAAAGAATGAAGAGCTGCAGGCTCTTAAAGAAATAAATAAACTTTTGAAAGAGGAAATGTTCGAAGCAGAGCACCGACTGCAGAACCAACTGCAAGGTCTGCGTACACACCTCCAGTATGCTGAGGAGAAGCAGCAAACGCTGCAGGAAGAAAAGCTGCAGGCTGCTAAAGAGGTACAAGCGCTGCAGGAACGTCTGAATACCCAGTACGTCCCCACAGAGCAGTATGAGGAGCTAAAGGCCACGCTGCATGTCTTCAGAGCATCATTGGAGGCGGAGCTTCGATACCAGGTGACTCTGTATGAGAGGGAGCGTGAGAAGGCTCAGAAACTGGAGCAAGAGCTGGAGAGACAGAGAGACTGTTCCATTCCCTTGAGTCAGTACACCAACGAGGAAGCAGACGCACCGGCAACCTTGACAAATTACGGAGCTCCAGAATATGAAGGAGACTCTAATACAGCCACCTAAGAAAGCACTAGCCAAACCTACAGCTGCCCAACAGGCAACAAACAGAGGTAGGAGTGCGGAATCAAAGCCAGAAGAATCCTTAGCTGAGGAAGCTGAAAAAATAGGACGTTCTCTGGAAAAGGAGGTGGAGGTGCAACTCAGTCCCAAAGAAGGTGAACTGGCAACTCCGTGATGTGGAGAAGAGCAGAAAACTCTAAGGGCTAGTCCTAACTGCTCTACAACTGTTGCCATACACTTTGTCTATAAAAAGAGGAGTGCCCGACGCAACAGAAATCTCATGACCACGCACGCGATAAAAAGACTTTACGTGGAAAAAGTCCTCCTCGAGCGACTGAGGAGTGCTGATCCTTCGGGAGGAGACAAAAATAAACTGGAGAAAGGGCTCCAATCCCAGCGGACAGAGTGTTCTCTTCCTCCATCCACTCTCATTCAAGTCACAGAAAGATCTCGAATGAGAGTGGAAGGATGGGCTTTGGCCGTGGTAAGCCCGAGCTTCCCACAAACAGGGGAGGTATGTAACAGGAGACTTATCCCTGTTCACAAAGGTGCCTCTAATCCAGCAGTGTGGTGGTTAACTGCTGGTAGCGAATTAACTAGCACCACCTGCCTGATTACAGGTAGTAGAAAAAGCCTGCCTTTGAGACAGGAAGTAACTCCTCCCTAGCTCTGACTGAGAGCTGACCGTTGGAGAGACAGAGCAGAGGTTCTTGAGTCCCAGGAGAGACTGACCAAAAGAAACCCAGATCTCTGGAGATGAGCGGTCTTGAGCTCTGCACAGCAGAGCTGAATTCAAGACACAGGGAAAACTACTGCACCTGAAGCTGAACCAGGAAGTGAGATTTTCCCTCCAAGAAACAGATAAGACTTTTATTCTTAAGAGACTGCTTATATCTGCTTATTTTCATGCTATATGTTTTTGGGCTTCGAGAACTGCTTGACTAAGGGAGATGTGAACTAATGGCATAGGATTTCACTAGAAATACTCCCAAGTGAATGGAAGCTTTGTTCCCCCCCCTGTGTTTGGATAATTTCCTGATGAAAAGGAACAGGCACAATAAAGCCTATTATAATTTCACATTATAAAGCCTCCTAATTGTGTACCTCTGTGAATGTCCGTCCACATATGGTGTCCGAGGTGGGACAAGAGGTGTCTTTGTAGTTAAAAAGGACCGGAGAGTTTTATGTGAAATTTTTTGTTATGCTTTTTTGCCTACAAACAAGTCTGAGAAACTTAGAAAAAAAAAAAAACCTCATGCAGCAGAAATCAGAATTAAAGGGACACACCACTGTACTGAAACTTACACTGCATTGAAACTTACAAAAACACAGATGGACTCTTTACCCCAATCCCAAGAGGAGAGAGACTGCTGAAGCAGCTAAAACCTTATTTGCCTATGACAAAGCGTAATATGGTCATTGAAATAGGGGTCTTTGCCTTTCATCCATAGTCAGGGTTCAAGAAGTGAGTCAGCCCTTGGTAAGGGATAGGTGTTTGTTGTTTTCAAAAGTTTCGCTGAAGCAGTGAATACAGATGGTGACCCACGAGTGGTACTGATTTTGAAAAAAAAGGTTGCCACACCGCATAGGGCTACCAGCTGTGAATGGAGTATATGCAGAAAAGTGTGAAAATTGATACAAGACTGTGCTGAAGCAAGGGATTTTTTAGCAAACAAATGCTGAGTGTAAAATTGCCCTATAAAGAAAAAGGTTTTTCAAAGCCAATTGCTGAGTGTTGAGTCCACTGCAAAGAATGTTTTTTTTTCTGCAAGTAAAAAAGTATGCCTATTATCTTGGGAGCAAAACAGACACCCAAAGTGTGAAGTGTGAATGCCATAATACCCAAAGATGAGACAGAAAATTACTGAACTGAATTACTTTTTTTTACCTAGCAACTGCACAATCTTGTATACCTGATAAAAGAAAATGCATGCACAGCACTGCTGATATTGAAAAAAAAAAAAAAAAAATTACCCAAGAAAGAAAAATCTACAGAGATGCCTGTGAGAGCCACGACCTCTACAAGCAAAATATGCCCACCTGTAGGACTATCACAATTGGGGGTTCTAGCAAATACAGTGGCAACAGCTGCAATAGCGCCTCCTGAGGTCAGGAAGAAAATTACACCTGATAGCCTAAAAATGGAGGACAAGATGCAGCGTTCCTGTAATGAACCCTACCCCACGGAAGAGTGGCCCTTCCAGTCCAATAAAGAGGAAGACATCTCTTACGGGGAACCCGAACCGAGTCACACCCACAAAACACCCCAAGAATGGTGGGGGTGCCTGAACTCGGCACGAACAGAAAAGACCGCTCCCTTTGATGACGAATATGATCAGCAGGAGACAGAGCGGGAGCAGTGGATCACCGAATATTTCCGTCAGCTATTACAGTTGCAAGAAAAGCCGGGTGGATCCAGTGACGCTGCTAAAACTTCAAATGAAGATGGAGACCCCAGTATCCCTGAAGGGACGGTGTCATCCAAATCAAAAAGGAAGAAAAAGAAAAGCGGTTCTTCACTTACCGTGGAAGTAACAGACACGTCCGCAGATCCTGTGGAGAAAAAGGGGGACCGAGATGCCCTGCAGGCTAGAGAAAATGGAGAATTCGTCCCGCGTATAACCGAATATCCAGAGGGCCCAAGGCAGAAGTCGTGTACCCCAAAGAAGTGTCTGTCCGGTGCCAACAGTGAGGAAGCCTCAACCAGTCATCCCAGGGAAGCGGAGCCGGAACCAGTGAGTGACGATCCCTTGACCAGCCCTGAAGACGCCCTGAAAATTGCCAGGTGTGACTGTGATTTAGTCCGTGAACAATTGAATCAAAAGAAAGATGGTAACGCGGAGCTACTGAAAAATAACATGAAGCTACAGGAATATGTGCTCGCAATGTACTCTACAGCCAGGACAGAATTGGACGATCTCAAGACTGAGCTAGATACTGCAAATGCTGCTATTTCCGCCATGGATGAAAAGCAGATCCAATCTGATAAAATGGTGGCTACGCTAAAGCGGAAGTATGAGCAGGCACTGAAGCAGATGACAGTCTTCCAGCAAGAGGTTCACGCTCTTCGCATAGAGCTGAATGCCTCACAACAGGAGGTGAACAGTGTCCAGATAGAGGTGGACGTAGCTCAGAAAGAGGTTCAGACACTACACAGAGCACTGGATGCCTCACATCATGAGACCAACAGCTGCCGCACAGACCTGGAACTTTCCAGAAAGGAACTACACAGTCTCACTGAGGAGCTGGACATTTCAAGGTAAACTATCCTACATCTTAACTTAGATCTCAAAGTCTCTCAGAAGGAGCTTCAGAACTTAAACCTGGAGATGGAAGTCTCACGCCAGGAGACAGCCCGCCTCCAAGCAGATGTGCAAAAATGGAAGGTGGACTGTAAGGAAGCCCTAAATAGTAGAGAGACTGAAAAAAGAGAAAATTTAAGATTAAAAAAAGAAAATTCTGAGTTGACAGAATACGTCAAGGGAAAGAATGAAGAGCTGCAGGCTCTTAAAGAAATAAATAAACTTTTGAAAGAGGAAATGTTCGAAGCAGAGCACCGACTGCAGAACCAACTGCAAGGTCTGCGTACACACCTCCAGTATGCTGAGGAGAAGCAGCAAACGCTGCAGGAAGAAAAGCTGCAGGCTGCTAAAGAGGTACAAGCGCTGCAGGAACGTCTGAATACCCAGTACGTCCCCACAGAGCAGTATGAGGAGCTAAAGGCCACGCTGCATGTCTTCAGAGCATCATTGGAGGCGGAGCTTCGATACCAGGTGACTCTGTATGAGAGGGAGCGTGAGAAGGCTCAGAAACTGGAGCAAGAGCTGGAGAGACAGAGAGACTGTTCCATTCCCTTGAGTCAGTACACCAACGAGGAAGCAGACGCACCGGCAACCTTGACAAATTACGGAGCTCCAGAATATGAAGGAGACTCTAATACAGCCACCTAAGAAAGCACTAGCCAAACCTACAGCTGCCCAACAGGCAACAAACAGAGGTAGGAGTGCGGAATCAAAGCCAGAAGAATCCTTAGCTGAGGAAGCTGAAAAAATAGGACGTTCTCTGGAAAAGGAGGTGGAGGTGCAACTCAGTCCCAAAGAAGGTGAACTGGCAACTCCGTGATGTGGAGAAGAGCAGAAAACTCTAAGGGCTAGTCCTAACTGCTCTACAACTGTTGCCATACACTTTGTCTATAAAAAGAGGAGTGCCCGACGCAACAGAAATCTCATGACCACGCACGCGATAAAAAGACTTTACGTGGAAAAAGTCCTCCTCGAGCGACTGAGGAGTGCTGATCCTTCGGGAGGAGACAAAAATAAACTGGAGAAAGGGCTCCAATCCCAGCGGACAGAGTGTTCTCTTCCTCCATCCACTCTCATTCAAGTCACAGAAAGATCTCGAATGAGAGTGGAAGGATGGGCTTTGGCCGTGGTAAGCCCGAGCTTCCCACAAACAGGGGAGGTATGTAACAGGAGACTTATCCCTGTTCACAAAGGTGCCTCTAATCCAGCAGTGTGGTGGTTAACTGCTGGTAGCGAATTAACTAGCACCACCTGCCTGATTACAGGTAGTAGAAAAAGCCTGCCTTTGAGACAGGAAGTAACTCCTCCCTAGCTCTGACTGAGAGCTGACCGTTGGAGAGACAGAGCAGAGGTTCTTGAGTCCCAGGAGAGACTGACCAAAAGAAACCCAGATCTCTGGAGATGAGCGGTCTTGAGCTCTGCACAGCAGAGCTGAATTCAAGACACAGGGAAAACTACTGCACCTGAAGCTGAACCAGGAAGTGAGATTTTCCCTCCAAGAAACAGATAAGACTTTTATTCTTAAGAGACTGCTTATATCTGCTTATTTTCATGCTATATGTTTTTGGGCTTCGAGAACTGCTTGACTAAGGGAGATGTGAACTAATGGCATAGGATTTCACTACAAATACTCCCAAGTGAATGGAAGCTTTGTTCCCCCCCCTGTGTTTGGATAATTTCCTGATGAAAAGGAACAGGCACAATAAAGCCTATTATAATTTCACATTATAAAGCCTCCTAATTGTGTACCTCTGTGAATGTCCGTCCACATATGGTGTCCGAGGTGGGACAAGAGGTGTCTTTGTAGTTAAAAAGGACCGGAGAGTTTTATGTGAAATTTTTTGTTATGCTTTTTTGCCTACAAACAAGTCTGAGAAACTTAGAAAAAAAAAAAAACCTCATGCAGCAGAAATCAGAATTAAAGGGACACACCACTGTACTGAAACTTACACTGCATTGAAACTTACAAAAACACAGATGGACTCTTTACCCCAATCCCAAGAGGAGAGAGACTGCTGAAGCAGTTAAAACCTTATTTGCCTATGACAAAGCGTAATATGGTCATTGAAATAGGGGTCTTTGCCTTTCATCCATAGTCAGGGTTCAAGAAGTGAGTCAGCCCTTGGTAAGGGATAGGTGTTTGTTGTTTTCAAAAGTTTCGCTGAAGCAGTGAATACAGATGGTGACCCACGAGTGGTACTGATTTTGAAAAAAAAGGTTGCCACACCGCATAGGGCTACCAGCTGTGAATGGAGTATATGCAGAAAAGTGTGAAAATTGATACAAGACTGTGCTGAAGCAAGGGATTTTTTAGCAAACAAATGCTGAGTGTAAAATTGCCCTATAAAGAAAAAGGTTTTTCAAAGCCAATTGCTGAGTGTTGAGTCCACTGCAAAGAATGTTTTTTTTTCTGCAAGTAAAAAAGTATGCCTATTATCTTGGGAGCAAAACAGACACCCAAAGTGTGAAGTGTGAATGCCATAATACCCAAAGATGAGACAGAAAATTACTGAACTCAGGCAGAAAACCAAATTCTGTTGCTGAAGCGGAGGGATTGCACCTAGCAAATAAATGGTGTATAGCAAATAGACTTTTTTTTACCTAGCAACTGCACAATCTTGTATACCTGATAAAAGAAAATGCATGCACAGCACTGCTGATATTGAAAAAAAAAAAAAAAAATTACCCAAGAAAGAAAAATCTACAGAGATGCCTGTGAGAGCCACGACCTCTACAAGCAAAATATGCCCACCTGTAGGACTATCACAATTGGGGGTTCTAGCAAATACAGTGGCAACAGCTGCAATAGCGCCTCCTGAGGTCAGGAAGAAAATTACACCTGATAGCCTAAAAATGGAGGACAAGATGCAGCGTTCCTGTAATGAACCCTACCCCACGGAAGAGTGGCCCTTCCAGTCCAATAAAGAGGAAGACATCTCTTAAGGGGAACCCGAACCGAGTCACACCCACAAAACACCCCAAGAATGGTGGGGGTGCCTGAACTCGGCACGAACAGAAAAGACCGCTCCCTTTGATGACGAATATGATCAGCAGGAGACAGAGCGGGAGCAGTGGATCACCGAATATTTCCGTCAGCTATTACAGTTGCAAGAAAAGCCGGGTGGATCCAGTGACGCTGCTAAAACTTCAAATGAAGATGGAGACCCCAGTATCCCTGAAGGGACGGTGTCATCCAAATCAAAAAGGAAGAAAAAGAAAAGCGGTTCTTCACTTACCGTGGAAGTAACAGACACGTCCGCAGATCCTGTGGAGAAAAAGGGGGACCGAGATGCCCTGCAGGCTAGAGAAAATGGAGAATTCGTCCCGCGTATAACCGAATATCCAGAGGGCCCAAGGCAGAAGTCGTGTACCCCAAAGAAGTGTCTGTCCGGTGCCAACAGTGAGGAAGCCTCAACCAGTCATCCCAGGGAAGCGGAGCCGGAACCAGTGAGTGACGATCCCTTGACCAGCCCTGAAGACGCCCTGAAAATTGCCAGGTGTGACTGTGATTTAGTCCGTGAACAATTGAATCAAAAGAAAGATGGTAACGCGGAGCTACTGAAAAATAACATGAAGCTACAGGAATATGTGCTCGCAATGTACTCTACAGCCAGGACAGAATTGGACGATCTCAAGACTGAGCTAGATACTGCAAATGCTGCTATTTCCGCCATGGATGAAAAGCAGATCCAATCTGATAAAATGGTGGCTACGCTAAAGCGGAAGTATGAGCAGGCACTGAAGCAGATGACAGTCTTCCAGCAAGAGGTTCACGCTCTTCGCATAGAGCTGAATGCCTCACAACAGGAGGTGAACAGTGTCCAGATAGAGGTGGACGTAGCTCAGAAAGAGGTTCAGACACTACACAGAGCACTGGATGCCTCACATCATGAGACCAACAGCTGCCGCACAGACCTGGAACTTTCCAGAAAGGAACTACACAGTCTCACTGAGGAGCTGGACATTTCAAGGTAAACTATCCTACATCTTAACTTAGATCTCAAAGTCTCTCAGAAGGAGCTTCAGAACTTAAACCTGGAGATGGAAGTCTCACGCCAGGAGACAGCCCGCCTCCAAGCAGATGTGCAAAAATGGAAGGTGGACTGTAAGGAAGCCCTAAATAGTAGAGAGACTGAAAAAAGAGAAAATTTAAGATTAAAAAAAGAAAATTCTGAGTTGACAGAATACGTCAAGGGAAAGAATGAAGAGCTGCAGGCTCTTAAAGAAATAAATAAACTTTTGAAAGAGGAAATGTTCGAAGCAGAGCACCGACTGCAGAACCAACTGCAAGGTCTGCGTACACACCTCCAGTATGCTGAGGAGAAGCAGCAAACGCTGCAGGAAGAAAAGCTGCAGGCTGCTAAAGAGGTACAAGCGCTGCAGGAACGTCTGAATACCCAGTACGTCCCCACAGAGCAGTATGAGGAGCTAAAGGCCACGCTGCATGTCTTCAGAGCATCATTGGAGGCGGAGCTTCGATACCAGGTGACTCTGTATGAGAGGGAGCGTGAGAAGGCTCAGAAACTGGAGCAAGAGCTGGAGAGACAGAGAGACTGTTCCATTCCCTTGAGTCAGTACACCAAGGAGGAAGCAGACGCACCGGCAACCTTGACAAATTACGGAGCTCCAGAATATGAAGGAGACTCTAATACAGCCACCTAAGAAAGCACTAGCCAAACCTACAGCTGCCCAACAGGCAACAAACAGAGGTAGGAGTGCGGAATCAAAGCCAGAAGAATCCTTAGCTGAGGAAGCTGAAAAAATAGGACGTTCTCTGGAAAAGGAGGTGGAGGTGCAACTCAGTCCCAAAGAAGGTGAACTGGCGACTCCGTGATGTGGAGAAGAGCAGAAAACTCTAAGGGCTAGTCCTAACTGCTCTACAACTGTTGCCATACACTTTGTCTATAAAAAGAGGAGTGCCCGACGCAACAGAAATCTCATGACCACGCACGCGATAAAAAGACTTTACGTGGAAAAAGTCCTCCTCGAGCGACTGAGGAGTGCTGATCCTTCGGGAGGAGACAAAAATAAACTGGAGAAAGGGCTCCAATCCCAGCGGACAGAGTGTTCTCTTCCTCCATCCACTCTCATTCAAGTCACAGAAAGATCTCGAATGAGAGTGGAAGGATGGGCTTTGGCCGTGGTAAGCCCGAGCTTCCCACAAACAGGGGAGGTATGTAACAGGAGACTTATCCCTGTTCACAAAGGTGCCTCTAATCCAGCAGTGTGGTGGTTAACTGCTGGTAGCGAATTAACTAGCACCACCTGCCTGATTACAGGTAGTAGAAAAAGCCTGCCTTTGAGACAGGAAGTAACTCCTCCCTAGCTCTGACTGAGAGCTGACCGTTGGAGAGACAGAGCAGAGGTTCTTGAGTCCCAGGAGAGACTGACCAAAAGAAACCCAGATCTCTGGAGATGAGCGGTCTTGAGCTCTGCACAGCAGAGCTGAATTCAAGACACAGGGAAAACTACTGCACCTGAAGCTGAACCAGGAAGTGAGATTTTCCCTCCAAGAAACAGATAAGACTTTTATTCTTAAGAGACTGCTTATATCTGCTTATTTTCATGCTATATGTTTTTGGGCTTCGAGAACTGCTTGACTAAGGGAGATGTGAACTAATGGCATAGGATTTCACTAGAAATACTCCCAAGTGAATGGAAGCTTTGTTCCCCCCCCTGTGTTTGGATAATTTCCTGATGAAAAGGAACAGGCACAATAAAGCCTATTATAATTTCACATTATAAAGCCTCCTAATTGTGTACCTCTGTGAATGTCCGTCCACATACACTGGCGACACACTTTATTCGAGCTTGGCTAGTCCCACGAATTCAGGTATACCCGGGTGTATTGAGGTTTGTGACTGTTTTCTGCCCGAGTGCATTGAGTTATTTTCCAAGCAGGGATTGAAGCATTTTATTCCCGCTGGCTGCAATACTGCACAGTATATATATATATACTGCATTACAATTCATGAATTTATGCCATCTGGTAGACACGCGAAGCATTGCAGCCTATTAAATCCTAATCATTATCATTTAACAGATCAGCCGCCCATCAGCCAGGCATGAACCCAGGCTGGGAAGGCAAATGCAACGGGGCTTGTCAGAGGTGAGGAGTGGCGCATTCCAGGTATCTGCCAGGTACATACCGGGTATTTGCTCGAATAAAGTGTGTCGGTGCAGTATGGTGTCCGAGGTGGGACAAGAGGTGTCTTTGTAGTTAAAAAGGACCGGAGAGTTTTATGTGAAATTTTTTGTTATGCTTTTTTGCCTACAAACAAGTCTGAGAAACTTAGAAAAAAAAAAAAACCTCATGCAGCAGAAATCAGAATTAAAGGGACACACCACTGTACTGAAACTTACACTGCATTGAAACTTACAAAAACACAGATGGACTCTTTACCCCAATCCCAAGAGGAGAGAGACTGCTGAAGCAGCTAAAACCTTATTTGCCTATGACAAAGCGTAATATGGTCATTGAAATAGGGGTCTTTGCCTTTCATCCATAGTCAGGGTTCAAGAAGTGAGTCAGCCCTTGGTAAGGGATAGGTGTTTGTTGTTTTCAAAAGTTTCGCTGAAGCAGTGAATACAGATGGTGACCCACGAGTGGTACTGATTTTGAAAAAAAAGGTTGCCACACCGCATAGGGCTACCAGCTGTGAATGGAGTATATGCAGAAAAGTGTGAAAATTGATACAAGACTGTGCTGAAGCAAGGGATTTTTTAGCAAACAAATGCTGAGTGTAAAATTGCCCTATAAAGAAAAAGGTTTTTCAAAGCCAATTGCTGAGTGTTGAGTCCACTGCAAAGAATGTTTTTTTTTCTGCAAGTAAAAAAGTATGCCTATTATCTTGGGAGCAAAACAGACACCCAAAGTGTGAAGTGTGAATGCCATAATACCCAAAGATGAGACAGAAAATTACTGAACTCAGGCAGAAAACCAAATTCTGTTGCTGAAGCGGAGGGATTGCACCTAGCAAATAAATGGTGTATAGCAAATAGACTTTTTTTTACCTAGCAACTGCACAATCTTGTATACCTGATAAAAGAAAATGCATGCACAGCACTGCTGATATTGAAAAAAAAAAAAAAAAATTACCCAAGAAAGAAAAATCTACAGAGATGCCTGTGAGAGCCACGACCTCTACAAGCAAAATATGCCCACCTGTAGGACTATCACAATTGGGGGTTCTAGCAAATACAGTGGCAACAGCTGCAATAGCGCCTCCTGAGGTCAGGAAGAAAATTACACCTGATAGCCTAAAAATGGAGGACAAGATGCAGCGTTCCTGTAATGAACCCTACCCCACGGAAGAGTGGCCCTTCCAGTCCAATAAAGAGGAAGACATCTCTTAAGGGGAACCCGAACCGAGTCACACCCACAAAACACCCCAAGAATGGTGGGGGTGCCTGAACTCGGCACGAACAGAAAAGACCGCTCCCTTTGATGACGAATATGATCAGCAGGAGACAGAGCGGGAGCAGTGGATCACCGAATATTTCCGTCAGCTATTACAGTTGCAAGAAAAGCCGGGTGGATCCAGTGACGCTGCTAAAACTTCAAATGAAGATGGAGACCCCAGTATCCCTGAAGGGACGGTGTCATCCAAATCAAAAAGGAAGAAAAAGAAAAGCGGTTCTTCACTTACCGTGGAAGTAACAGACACGTCCGCAGATCCTGTGGAGAAAAAGGGGGACGAGATGCCCTGCAGGCTAGAGAAAATGGAGAATTCGTCCCGCGTATAACCGAATATCCAGAGGGCCCAAGGCAGAAGTCGTGTACCCCAAAGAAGTGTCTGTCCGGTGCCAACAGTGAGGAAGCCTCAACCAGTCATCCCAGGGAAGCGGAGCCGGAACCAGTGAGTGACGATCCCTTGACCAGCCCTGAAGACGCCCTGAAAATTGCCAGGTGTGACTGTGATTTAGTCCGTGAACAATTGAATCAAAAGAAAGATGGTAACGCGGAGCTACTGAAAAATAACATGAAGCTACAGGAATATGTGCTCGCAATGTACTCTACAGCCAGGACAGAATTGGACGATCTCAAGACTGAGCTAGATACTGCAAATGCTGCTATTTCCGCCATGGATGAAAAGCAGATCCAATCTGATAAAATGGTGGCTACGCTAAAGCGGAAGTATGAGCAGGCACTGAAGCAGATGACAGTCTTCCAGCAAGAGGTTCACGCTCTTCGCATAGAGCTGAATGCCTCACAACAGGAGGTGAACAGTGTCCAGATAGAGGTGGACGTAGCTCAGAAAGAGGTTCAGACACTACACAGAGCACTGGATGCCTCACATCATGAGACCAACAGCTGCCGCACAGACCTGGAACTTTCCAGAAAGGAACTACACAGTCTCACTGAGGAGCTGGACATTTCAAGGTAAACTATCCTACATCTTAACTTAGATCTCAAAGTCTCTCAGAAGGAGCTTCAGAACTTAAACCTGGAGATGGAAGTCTCACGCCAGGAGACAGCCCGCCTCCAAGCAGATGTGCAAAAATGGAAGGTGGACTGTAAGGAAGCCCTAAATAGTAGAGAGACTGAAAAAAGAGAAAATTTAAGATTAAAAAAAGAAAATTCTGAGTTGACAGAATACGTCAAGGGAAAGAATGAAGAGCTGCAGGCTCTTAAAGAAATAAATAAACTTTTGAAAGAGGAAATGTTCGAAGCAGAGCACCGACTGCAGAACCAACTGCAAGGTCTGCGTACACACCTCCAGTATGCTGAGGAGAAGCAGCAAACGCTGCAGGAAGAAAAGCTGCAGGCTGCTAAAGAGGTACAAGCGCTGCAGGAACGTCTGAATACCCAGTACGTCCCCACAGAGCAGTATGAGGAGCTAAAGGCCACGCTGCATGTCTTCAGAGCATCATTGGAGGCGGAGCTTCGATACCAGGTGACTCTGTATGAGAGGGAGCGTGAGAAGGCTCAGAAACTGGAGCAAGAGCTGGAGAGACAGAGAGACTGTTCCATTCCCTTGAGTCAGTACACCAAGGAGGAAGCAGACGCACCGGCAACCTTGACAAATTACGGAGCTCCAGAATATGAAGGAGACTCTAATACAGCCACCTAAGAAAGCACTAGCCAAACCTACAGCTGCCCAACAGGCAACAAACAGAGGTAGGAGTGCGGAATCAAAGCCAGAAGAATCCTTAGCTGAGGAAGCTGAAAAAATAGGACGTTCTCTGGAAAAGGAGGTGGAGGTGCAACTCAGTCCCAAAGAAGGTGAACTGGCGACTCCGTGATGTGGAGAAGAGCAGAAAACTCTAAGGGCTAGTCCTAACTGCTCTACAACTGTTGCCATACACTTTGTCTATAAAAAGAGGAGTGCCCGACGCAACAGAAATCTCATGACCACGCACGCGATAAAAAGACTTTACGTGGAAAAAGTCCTCCTCGAGCGACTGAGGAGTGCTGATCCTTCGGGAGGAGACAAAAATAAACTGGAGAAAGGGCTCCAATCCCAGCGGACAGAGTGTTCTCTTCCTCCATCCACTCTCATTCAAGTCACAGAAAGATCTCGAATGAGAGTGGAAGGATGGGCTTTGGCCGTGGTAAGCCCGAGCTTCCCACAAACAGGGGAGGTATGTAACAGGAGACTTATCCCTGTTCACAAAGGTGCCTCTAATCCAGCAGTGTGGTGGTTAACTGCTGGTAGCGAATTAACTAGCACCACCTGCCTGATTACAGGTAGTAGAAAAAGCCTGCCTTTGAGACAGGAAGTAACTCCTCCCTAGCTCTGACTGAGAGCTGACCGTTGGAGAGACAGAGCAGAGGTTCTTGAGTCCCAGGAGAGACTGACCAAAAGAAACCCAGATCTCTGGAGATGAGCGGTCTTGAGCTCTGCACAGCAGAGCTGAATTCAAGACACAGGGAAAACTACTGCACCTGAAGCTGAACCAGGAAGTGAGATTTTCCCTCCAAGAAACAGATAAGACTTTTATTCTTAAGAGACTGCTTATATCTGCTTATTTTCATGCTATATGTTTTTGGGCTTCGAGAACTGCTTGACTAAGGGAGATGTGAACTAATGGCATAGGATTTCACTAGAAATACTCCCAAGTGAATGGAAGCTTTGTTCCCCCCCCTGTGTTTGGATAATTTCCTGATGAAAAGGAACAGGCACAATAAAGCCTATTATAATTTCACATTATAAAGCCTCCTAATTGTGTACCTCTGTGAATGTCCGTCCACATATGGTGTCCGAGGTGGGACAAGAGGTGTCTTTGTAGTTAAAAAGGACCGGAGAGTTTTATGTGAAATTTTTTGTTATGCTTTTTTGCCTACAAACAAGTCTGAGAAACTTAGAAAAAAAAAAAAACCTCATGCAGCAGAAATCAGAATTAAAGGGACACACCACTGTACTGAAACTTACACTGCATTGAAACTTACAAAAACACAGATGGACTCTTTACCCCAATCCCAAGAGGAGAGAGACTGCTGAAGCAGCTAAAACCTTATTTGCCTATGACAAAGCGTAATATGGTCATTGAAATAGGGGTCTTTGCCTTTCATCCATAGTCAGGGTTCAAGAAGTGAGTCAGCCCTTGGTAAGGGATAGGTGTTTGTTGTTTTCAAAAGTTTCGCTGAAGCAGTGAATACAGATGGTGACCCACGAGTGGTACTGATTTTGAAAAAAAAGGTTGCCACACCGCATAGGGCTACCAGCTGTGAATGGAGTATATGCAGAAAAGTGTGAAAATTGATACAAGACTGTGCTGAAGCAAGGGATTTTTTAGCAAACAAATGCTGAGTGTAAAATTGCCCTATAAAGAAAAAGGTTTTTCAAAGCCAATTGCTGAGTGTTGAGTCCACTGCAAAGAATGTTTTTTTTTCTGCAAGTAAAAAAGTATGCCTATTATCTTGGGAGCAAAACAGACACCCAAAGTGTGAAGTGTGAATGCCATAATACCCAAAGATGAGACAGAAAATTACTGAACTCAGGCAGAAAACCAAATTCTGTTGCTGAAGCGGAGGGATTGCACCTAGCAAATAAATGGTGTATAGCAAATAGACTTTTTTTTACCTAGCAACTGCACAATCTTGTATACCTGATAAAAGAAAATGCATGCACAGCACTGCTGATATTGAAAAAAAAAAAAAAAAAAATTACCCAAGAAAGAAAAATCTACAGAGATGCCTGTGAGAGCCACGACCTCTACAAGCAAAATATGCCCACCTGTAGGACTATCACAATTGGGGGTTCTAGCAAATACAGTGGCAACAGCTGCAATAGCGCCTCCTGAGGTCAGGAAGAAAATTACACCTGATAGCCTAAAAATGGAGGACAAGATGCAGCGTTCCTGTAATGAACCCTACCCCACGGAAGAGTGGCCCTTCCAGTCCAATAAAGAGGAAGACATCTCTTAAGGGGAACCCGAACCGAGTCACACCCACAAAACACCCCAAGAATGGTGGGGGTGCCTGAACTCGGCACGAACAGAAAAGACCGCTCCCTTTGATGACGAATATGATCAGCAGGAGACAGAGCGGGAGCAGTGGATCACCGAATATTTCCGTCAGCTATTACAGTTGCAAGAAAAGCCGGGTGGATCCAGTGACGCTGCTAAAACTTCAAATGAAGATGGAGACCCCAGTATCCCTGAAGGGACGGTGTCATCCAAATCAAAAAGGAAGAAAAAGAAAAGCGGTTCTTCACTTACCGTGGAAGTAACAGACACGTCCGCAGATCCTGTGGAGAAAAAGGGGGACCGAGATGCCCTGCAGGCTAGAGAAAATGGAGAATTCGTCCCGCGTATAACCGAATATCCAGAGGGCCCAAGGCAGAAGTCGTGTACCCCAAAGAAGTGTCTGTCCGGTGCCAACAGTGAGGAAGCCTCAACCAGTCATCCCAGGGAAGCGGAGCCGGAACCAGTGAGTGACGATCCCTTGACCAGCCCTGAAGACGCCCTGAAAATTGCCAGGTGTGACTGTGATTTAGTCCGTGAACAATTGAATCAAAAGAAAGATGGTAACGCGGAGCTACTGAAAAATAACATGAAGCTACAGGAATATGTGCTCGCAATGTACTCTACAGCCAGGACAGAATTGGACGATCTCAAGACTGAGCTAGATACTGCAAATGCTGCTATTTCCGCCATGGATGAAAAGCAGATCCAATCTGATAAAATGGTGGCTACGCTAAAGCGGAAGTATGAGCAGGCACTGAAGCAGATGACAGTCTTCCAGCAAGAGGTTCACGCTCTTCGCATAGAGCTGAATGCCTCACAACAGGAGGTGAACAGTGTCCAGATAGAGGTGGACGTAGCTCAGAAAGAGGTTCAGACACTACACAGAGCACTGGATGCCTCACATCATGAGACCAACAGCTGCCGCACAGACCTGGAACTTTCCAGAAAGGAACTACACAGTCTCACTGAGGAGCTGGACATTTCAAGGTAAACTATCCTACATCTTAACTTAGATCTCAAAGTCTCTCAGAAGGAGCTTCAGAACTTAAACCTGGAGATGGAAGTCTCACGCCAGGAGACAGCCCGCCTCCAAGCAGATGTGCAAAAATGGAAGGTGGACTGTAAGGAAGCCCTAAATAGTAGAGAGACTGAAAAAAGAGAAAATTTAAGATTAAAAAAAGAAAATTCTGAGTTGACAGAATACGTCAAGGGAAAGAATGAAGAGCTGCAGGCTCTTAAAGAAATAAATAAACTTTTGAAAGAGGAAATGTTCGAAGCAGAGCACCGACTGCAGAACCAACTGCAAGGTCTGCGTACACACCTCCAGTATGCTGAGGAGAAGCAGCAAACGCTGCAGGAAGAAAAGCTGCAGGCTGCTAAAGAGGTACAAGCGCTGCAGGAACGTCTGAATACCCAGTACGTCCCCACAGAGCAGTATGAGGAGCTAAAGGCCACGCTGCATGTCTTCAGAGCATCATTGGAGGCGGAGCTTCGATACCAGGTGACTCTGTATGAGAGGGAGCGTGAGAAGGCTCAGAAACTGGTGCAAGAGCTGGAGAGACAGAGAGACTGTTCCATTCCCTTGAGTCAGTACACCAAGGAGGAAGCAGACGCACCGGCAACCTTGACAAATTACGGAGCTCCAGAATATGAAGGAGACTCTAATACAGCCACCTAAGAAAGCACTAGCCAAACCTACAGCTGCCCAACAGGCAACAAACAGAGGTAGGAGTGCGGAATCAAAGCCAGAAGAATCCTTAGCTGAGGAAGCTGAAAAAATAGGACGTTCTCTGGAAAAGGAGGTGGAGGTGCAACTCAGTCCCAAAGAAGGTGAACTGGCGACTCCGTGATGTGGAGAAGAGCAGAAAACTCTAAGGGCTAGTCCTAACTGCTCTACAACTGTTGCCATACACTTTGTCTATAAAAAGAGGAGTGCCCGACGCAACAGAAATCTCATGACCACGCACGCGATAAAAAGACTTTACGTGGAAAAAGTCCTCCTCGAGCGACTGAGGAGTGCTGATCCTTCGGGAGGAGACAAAAATAAACTGGAGAAAGGGCTCCAATCCCAGCGGACAGAGTGTTCTCTTCCTCCATCCACTCTCATTCAAGTCACAGAAAGATCTCGAATGAGAGTGGAAGGATGGGCTTTGGCCGTGGTAAGCCCGAGCTTCCCACAAACAGGGGAGGTATGTAACAGGAGACTTATCCCTGTTCACAAAGGTGCCTCTAATCCAGCAGTGTGGTGGTTAACTGCTGGTAGCGAATTAACTAGCACCACCTGCCTGATTACAGGTAGTAGAAAAAGCCTGCCTTTGAGACAGGAAGTAACTCCTCCCTAGCTCTGACTGAGAGCTGACCGTTGGAGAGACAGAGCAGAGGTTCTTGAGTCCCAGGAGAGACTGACCAAAAGAAACCCAGATCTCTGGAGATGAGCGGTCTTGAGCTCTGCACAGCAGAGCTGAATTCAAGACACAGGGAAAACTACTGCACCTGAAGCTGAACCAGGAAGTGAGATTTTCCCTCCAAGAAACAGATAAGACTTTTATTCTTAAGAGACTGCTTATATCTGCTTATTTTCATGCTATATGTTTTTGGGCTTCGAGAACTGCTTGACTAAGGGAGATGTGAACTAATGGCATAGGATTTCACTAGAAATACTCCCAAGTGAATGGAAGCTTTGTTCCCCCCCCTGTGTTTGGATAATTTCCTGATGAAAAGGAACAGGCACAATAAAGCCTATTATAATTTCACATTATAAAGCCTCCTAATTGTGTACCTCTGTGAATGTCCGTCCACATATGGTGTCCGAGGTGGGACAAGAGGTGTCTTTGTAGTTAAAAAGGACCGGAGAGTTTTATGTGAAATTTTTTGTTATGCTTTTTTGCCTACAAACAAGTCTGAGAAACTTAGAAAAAAAAAAAAACCTCATGCAGCAGAAATCAGAATTAAAGGGACACACCACTGTACTGAAACTTACACTGCATTGAAACTTACAAAAACACAGATGGACTCTTTACCCCAATCCCAAGAGGAGAGAGACTGCTGAAGCAGCTAAAACCTTATTTGCCTATGACAAAGCGTAATATGGTCATTGAAATAGGGGTCTTTGCCTTTCATCCATAGTCAGGGTTCAAGAAGTGAGTCAGCCCTTGGTAAGGGATAGGTGTTTGTTGTTTTCAAAAGTTTCGCTGAAGCAGTGAATACAGATGGTGACCCACGAGTGGTACTGATTTTGAAAAAAAAGGTTGCCACACCGCATAGGGCTACCAGCTGTGAATGGAGTATATGCAGAAAAGTGTGAAAATTGATACAAGACTGTGCTGAAGCAAGGGATTTTTTAGCAAACAAATGCTGAGTGTAAAATTGCCCTATAAAGAAAAAGGTTTTTCAAAGCCAATTGCTGAGTGTTGAGTCCACTGCAAAGAATGTTTTTTTTTCTGCAAGTAAAAAAGTATGCCTATTATCTTGGGAGCAAAACAGACACCCAAAGTGTGAAGTGTGAATGCCATAATACCCAAAGATGAGACAGAAAATTACTGAACTCAGGCAGAAAACCAAATTCTGTTGCTGAAGCGGAGGGATTGCACCTAGCAAATAAATGGTGTATAGCAAATAGACTTTTTTTTACCTAGCAACTGCACAATCTTGTATACCTGATAAAAGAAAATGCATGCACAGCACTGCTGATATTGAAAAAAAAAAAAAAAAAAATTACCCAAGAAAGAAAAATCTACAGAGATGCCTGTGAGAGCCACGACCTCTACAAGCAAAATATGCCCACCTGTAGGACTATCACAATTGGGGGTTCTAGCAAATACAGTGGCAACAGCTGCAATAGCGCCTCCTGAGGTCAGGAAGAAAATTACACCTGATAGCCTAAAAATGGAGGACAAGATGCAGCGTTCCTGTAATGAACCCTACCCCACGGAAGAGTGGCCCTTCCAGTCCAATAAAGAGGAAGACATCTCTTATGGGGAACCCGAACCGAGTCACACCCACAAAACACCCCAAGAATGGTGGGGGTGCCTGAACTCGGCACGAACAGAAAAGACCGCTCCCTTTGATGACGAATATGATCAGCAGGAGACAGAGCGGGAGCAGTGGATCACCGAATATTTCCGTCAGCTATTACAGTTGCAAGAAAAGCCGGGTGGATCCAGTGACGCTGCTAAAACTTCAAATGAAGATGGAGACCCCAGTATCCCTGAAGGGACGGTGTCATCCAAATCAAAAAGGAAGAAAAAGAAAAGCGGTTCTTCACTTACCGTGGAAGTAACAGACACGTCCGCAGATCCTGTGGAGAAAAAGGGGGACGAGATGCCCTGCAGGCTAGAGAAAATGGAGAATTCGTCCCGCGTATAACCGAATATCCAGAGGGCCAAGGCAGAAGTCTTGTACCCCAAAGAAGTGTCTGTCCGGTGCCAACAGTGAGGAAGCCTCAACCAGTCATCCCAGGGAAGCGGAGCCGGAACCAGTGAGTGACGATCCCTTGACCAGCCCTGAAGACGCCCTGAAAAATGCCAGGTGTGACTGTGATTTAGTCCGTGAACAATTGAATCAAAAGAAAGATGGTAACGCGGAGCTACTGAAAAATAACATGAAGCTACAGGAATATGTGCTCGCAATGTACTCTACAGCCAGGACAGAATTGGACGATCTCAAGACTGAGCTAGATACTGCAAATGCTGCTATTTCCGCCATGGATGAAAAGCAGATCCAATCTGATAAAATGGTGGCTACGCTAAAGCGGAAGTATGAGCAGGCACTGAAGCAGATGACAGTCTTCCAGCAAGAGGTTCACGCTCTTCGCATAGAGCTGAATGCCTCACAACAGGAGGTGAACAGTGTCCAGATAGAGGTGGACGTAGCTCAGAAAGAGGTTCAGACACTACACAGACACTACTGGATGCCTCACATCATGAGACCAACAGCTGCCGCACAGACCTGGAACTTTCCAGAAAGGAACTACACAGTCTCACTGAGGAGCTGGACATTTCAAGGTAAACTATCCTACATCTTAACTTAGATCTCAAAGTCTCTCAGAAGGAGCTTCAGAACTTAAACCTGGAGATGGAAGTCTCACGCCAGGAGACAGCCCGCCTCCAAGCAGATGTGCAAAAATGGAAGGTGGACTGTAAGGAAGCCCTAAATAGTAGAGAGACTGAAAAAAGAGAAAATTTAAGATTAAAAAAAGAAAATTCTGAGTTGACAGAATACGTCAAGGGAAAGAATGAAGAGCTGCAGGCTCTTAAAGAAATAAATAAACTTTTGAAAGAGGAAATGTTCGAAGCAGAGCACCGACTGCAGAACCAACTGCAAGGTCTGCGTACACACCTCCAGTATTCTGAGGAGAAGCAGCAAACGCTGCAGGAAGAAAAGCTGCAGGCTGCTAAAGAGGTACAAGCGCTGCAGGAACGTCTGAATACCCAGTACGTCCCCACAGAGCAGTATGAGGAGCTAAAGGCCACGCTGCATGTCTTCAGAGCATCATTGGAGGCGGAGCTTCGATACCAGGTGACTCTGTATGAGAGGGAGCGTGAGAAGGCTCAGAAACTGGAGCAAGAGCTGGAGAGACAGAGAGACTGTTCCATTCCCTTGAGTCAGTACACCAAGGAGGAAACAGACGCACCGGAAACCTTGACAAATTACGGAGCTCCAGAATATGAAGGAGACTCTAATACAGCCACCTAAGAAAGCACTAGCCAAACCTACAGCTGCCCAACAGGCAACAAACAGAGGTAGGAGTGCGGAATCAAAGCCAGAAGAATCCTTAGCTGAGGAAGCTGAAAAAATAGGACGTTCTCTGGAAAAGGAGGTGGAGGTGCAACTCAGTCCCAAAGAAGGTGAACTGGCGACTCCGTGGTGTGGAGAAGAGCAGAAAACTCTAAGGGCTAGTCCTAACTGCTCTACAACTGTTGCCATACACTTTGTCTATAAAAAGAGGAGTGCCCGACGCAACAGAAATCTCATGACCACGCACGCGATAAAAAGACTTTACGTGGAAAAAGTCCTCCTCGAGCGACTGAGGAGTGCTGATCCTTCGGGAGGAGACAAAAATAAACTGGAGAAAGGGCTCCAATCCCAGCGGACAGAGTGTTCTCTTCCTCCATCCACTCTCATTCAAGTCACAGAAAGATCTCGAATGAGAGTGGAAGGATGGGCTTTGGCCGTGGTAAGCCCGAGCTTCCCACAAACAGGGGAGGTATGTAACAGGAGACTTATCCCTGTTCACAAAGGTGCCTCTAATCCAGCAGTGTGGTGGTTAACTGCTGGTAGCGAATTAACTAGCACCACCTGCCTGATTACAGGTAGTAGAAAAAGCCTGCCTTTGAGACAGGAAGTAACTCCTCCCTAGCTCTGACTGAGAGCTGACCATTGGAGAGACAGAGCAGAGGTTCTTGAGTCCCAGGAGAGACTAACCAAGAGAAACCCAGATCTCTGCAGCTGAGCGGTCTTGAGCTCTGAACAGCAGAGCTGAATTCAAGACACAGGGAAAACTACTGCACCTGAAGCTGAACCAGGAAGTGAGATTTTCCCTCCAAGAAACAGATAAGACTTTTATTCTTAAAATACTGCTTATATCTGCTTATTTTCATGCTATATGTTTTTGGGCTGCGAGAACTGCTTGACTAAGGGAGATGTGAACTAATTGCATAGGATTTCACTAGAAATACTCCCAAGAGAATGGAAGCTTTGTTCCCCCCCCCCCCCCCTGTGTTTGGATAATTTCCTGATGAAAAGGAACAGGCACAATAAAGCCTATTATAATTTCACATTATAAAGCCTTCTAATTGTGTACCTCTGTGAACGTCCGTCCACACTTGCCAAGAGGGTAGGGCTGTTTTTGTTTGTATATATATGTATATATATATATACATACATACATACATACACACATATATATATATATATATATATATATATATATATATATATGTTAGGTTTGAGGGTGTTAATCTCAATATTCGTGTGCCTTCACAGATAAAGCATTATGATGGAAACATACTCACTACAAACTGTAGCGTCACATGTGCTACACAGAAGGGGTACGTGTGTAGTGAGAATGAGGGAGCATGTGTCTGTATATAACCATAAGTGTGTGTATCTGAGGGAGTGTGTGCTACTGTCTAATAGTTACTGTTTTTGTAAAGCATAACGAGAAGTGTGATTGTGTATTTATATATATTTCTTGTGGTGTGTTTGGGCTTCTACAAGAGTTTCAATCTGTGGCATTTTAGTGTGATTGTGTGTGAATATAACTGATTGTGCGTTTGTATTTTTGGAGCAGGAACCTGTTAATTCTCCGTTCCTGCAGTTATTTTAGGAGCAGGTGTCTGTGTGTATCCTGAAACTAGGGTCACGTATTGAGGTACGAATAGCTTCAGTTAGCTTTAACTCATGTCTTCCCTCTACCAAAGCATGACAAGTCCTTAATGTCTTTCTTAACTTTATTGCAGACGTAGAAAACAACAGGAACTTGTACTGCACCGACACACTTTATTCGAGCAAATACCCGGTATGTACCTGGCAGATACCTGGAATGCGCCACTCCTAACCTCTGACAAGCCCCGTTGCATTTGCCTTCCCAGCCTGGGTTCATGCCTGGCTGATGGGCGGCTGATCTGTTAAATGATAATGATTAGGATTTAATAGGCTGCAATGCTTCGCGTGTCTACCAGATGGCATAAATTCATGAATTGTAATGCAGTTTATATATATATACTGTGCAGTATTGCAGCCAGCAGGAATAAAATGCTTCAATCCCTGCTTGGAAAATAACTCAATGCACTCGGGCAGAAAACAGTCACAAACCTCAATACACCCGGGTATACCCGAATTCGTGGGACTAGCCAAGCTCGAATAAAGTGTGTCGCCAGTGTAGGTGTAGTGTAGGCAGAGAGTGCTTCTCTATGTGGAATGCTTCTATGAGGTTAGACTACGGTAAGACAGAAAGGCCTTACCAGGGGTGGATGCAGACAGATCTGTACTCACTGTGATCTTAGGTGGAAAAGGAAGTGAGGGGGAATGTGGGTAGCAGGAATAGTCTTGGGACAGACTATCTGGAGACAAACAAGAGGGGAGAATCTCAGAGGTTGCTGTAGCAACTCACTGGCTGCCTGCTCACAGGCAGAAAGGGCAACATACAGTATTGATACATCACACAGGCACGGTGTGTGTATGTGGAACAAATGCCTGCAGCTGAACTTAAGGAGCTGACAAGCAGAAGGGGGGTTGGGCAGAAATGTGATCCTTGTTCCATGATAGTGTGTGTGTAAGTGGGAGAGAGTGTGCGTGTGTAAGTGGGAGAGAGTGTGCGTGAGCGTGTGTGTGTGTGTGTGTGTGTACGTATACAGGACCGAAACTCAGTGCTGATATTGTCTCTCATGCTGTGCCAATATATTCTCTCTGTGTGTATGTATATATATATATATGTATATGATATATATATATATATATATATCAGTGCTTTTCAACCGGGGTTCTGCGGCCGCCAGGGGGGGAGAGCTTGGACTCTCCCATGCTGTCCCAGACCCAGCGAAACCCCCACATAGCAGTGACCCGGAGCTCAGCAGCAGCAGCCGCCCGGTCACTGCTATACTTCCTCTTCCTGCCTGCTCCAGTCGGTGCCACTGAATAGAGGGAGAGAGCGGATTGGGAGCGTGCGCTCTCGCAGGGGTCTGTCTGTGTGTAAGTGTGAGAGTGTGTGTGTGTGTGTATGTGTAAGTAGGCGAGTGTGGGTGCACGCGCAAGGAGGAGAGTGTGAGGGGTAGAAGGAGCATGAGGGGGAGATGGAGCATAAGGGAGAGTGTGTGAGGGTGAAAAGGAGCATAAGGGGGAGAGTGTGAAGGGGAGAAGGAGCGTAAGGGGGAGAGTGTGAGGGAGAGCGTGTGAGGGGGAGAAGGAGCGTAAGGGGGAGAGGGAGGGGGAGAAGGAGCGTAAGGTGGAGAGTGAGGGGGAGAAGGAGCATAAGGGGGAGATGGAGCGAAAGGGGGAGAGTCTGAGGGGGAGAAGGAGCGTGGGGGGGGAGAGTGTGAGGGTAGAAGGAGCGTAAGTGGGAGAGTGTGAGGGGCAGAGCGTGAGGGGGAGAAGGAGCAAAAGGGGGAGAGTGTGAGGGGGATAAGGAGCGTAATGGGGAGAGTGTGTGGGGGAGAGGGAGCGTAAGGAGGGAGAGGGGTAGAGCGTGAGGGGGAGAAGGAGCGTGAGGGGGAGAAGGAGCGTAAGGGGGAGAAGGAGCGTAAGGGGGTGAAGGAGCGTAAGGGGGAGAGTGTGAGGGGGATAAGGAGAGTAAGGGGAAGACTGTGTGGGGGAGAGGGAGCGTAAGGATGGAGATGGGGAGAGTGTGAGCGGGAGAAGGAGCGTGAGGGGGAGAAGGAGAGTAAGGGGGAGAGTGTGTGAGGGAGAGGGAGTGTAAGGAGGGAGATTGTGAGGGGAAGAGGGAGCGTAAGGAGTAAAGTGAGGGGGGAGAGAGACTCGGCGACAGACAGGGGGCGAGGGTTGGGGTCCCCCATTATTTCAAATTCAAAGTGTGTGTGTGTATAAAGAATATCACTTGTGAGCACATTCACATGTCTTAGACAGGTCTGCAACCCCTGCCTTTCAACCATTATCACCAAGCATACAGTGCTTCCACCGCAGCAAGGAATTCTGGGAAATGACATGCAAATGAGCATATATATATAGAAAAGAGAAAACAGTTGGCACACTATTAGCCACGCAAAAACAGATGCTTATCCCATATGAATAGAACAAAAAGTATATTTACCAGATTGGGGTCCAAAAAGAGACAGCCCACTGTCAGCCCACTGACAAAAAACTGTATTGAATCACAGGGCACTGCAACCAGCGTTTCGGTCACCCAGAGGGGCAACCCTGATGAAGGTCCTTCTGGGTGACCGAAACGTTGGTTGCAGTGCCCTGTGATTCAATACAGTTTTTTGTCTGAAGACTACATACAGTGTGCTGTCTCTTTTTTTGCTGGACCCCAATCTGGTTAATATACATACATAGATACATACATACAGTACATACAGTACATACATACATACATACATACATACATACATACATACATACATATATTACCATGCAGCAGGGCAGTGGAACAGCAAAGAGAGGCAGCACTCAGAGGTAAGTGTACAAAGAATTGTATTGTATTACAGATACAAAAATCCAATGTTTCGATCCCACAGAGAATTTTCTTCCTGGGATGCGCCTCTCCCTGCTGTTCCACTGTCCTGCTGGATGGTAACGTACTCTTTACATTATTTATGGGACTAGCACCAGGCTTATTTGGATTACAATGTTGGAGTGCTTGCTGTTTTCTTTACCCATATATATATATATATATATATATATATATACAGGTAAACCCCGTTATAGCGCGGTCCTCGGGGTCCACCCCGAGACCACCGCATTAGTAACGGGGTCGTGCTAATTTTTTTTAAAAATGGCCGCCGCGCGCCTGATCGGGAGGGAGTGAGGAGGGAAGGAAGGAAGAGGCCTGCACAACATGCAGCCCGTCTGGCCTCTTTGTGGGGCCTGCGATGACTCAGGCCGGGCACCAGTTAATTAAATAATTTTAAAAAAAAAGTTTAAAAAAAAGTTTAAAAAAATGGCGACGATTCATCCCTCCCCCCTCCCTTCCAGCCCCCTCCCTCTCCCTCCCCCCTCCCTCCCAGCCCCCGGCAGCCGTGTGTTTTTTGTTTCTTCCGGAGAGGTCAGAGCATGAGGGGGCGGGGCTTACGGGCTGGTGGGGGTGTGTGTGTGAAAAACAGGCTGGTGGGGGGTGGGCTGCTGACATGTGAGGGGGGGTGGGCTGCTGACATGTGAGGGGGGGTGGGCTGCAGACATGTGAGGGGGGGTGGGCTGCTGACATGTGAGGGGGGGTGGGCTGCTGACATGTGAGGGGGGGTGGGCTGCTGACATGTGAGGGGGGGTGGGCTGCTGACATGTGAGGGGGGGGATGGCTGCTGACATGTGAGGGGGGGTGGGCTGCTGACATGTGAGGGGGGGGTGGGCTGCTGACATGTGAGGGGGGGTGGGCTGCTGACATGTGAGGGGGGGGTGGGCTGCTGACATGTGAGGGGAGGGGTGGGCAGCTGACATGTGAGTGTATTGTGAGAGGTGTGTGCTGTGAGAGTGTGCTGTGAGCAGTGTGCAGTGAGTGTGTGTGCAGTGAGTGCTGGGAGTGTCTGGTGTGTGCAGTGTGCAGTGGGAGTGTGTGCAGTGGGAGTGTGTGCAGTGGGAGTGTGTGCAGTGGGAGTGTGTGCAGTGGGAGTGTGTGCAGTGGGAGTGTGTGCAGTGGGAGTGTGTGCAGTGTGACTGTGTGCGTGCAGTGGGACTGTGTGCATGCAGTGGGACTGTGTGCATGCAGTGGGACTGTGTGCGTGCAGTGTAGAGTGTGTGCGTGCAGTGTAGAGTGTGTGCGTGCAGTGTAGAGTGTGTGCGTGCAGTGTAGAGTGTGTGCGTGCAGTGTAGAGTGTGTGCAGTGTGCTGTGAGCAGTGTGCAGTGAGAGTGTGTGCAGTGAGAGTGTGTGCAGTGAGAGTGTGTGCAGTGAGAGTGTGTGCAGTGAGAGTGTGTGCAGTGAGAGTGTGTGTGCAGTGAGAGTGTGTGTGCAGTGAGAGTGTGTGTGCAGTGAGAGTGTGTGTGCAGTGAGAGTGTGTGTGCAGTGAGAGTGTGTGTGCAGTGAGTGTGTGTGCAGTGAGAGTGTGTGCAGTGAGAGTGTGTGTGCAGTGAGAGTGTGTGTGCAGTGAGAGTGTGTGCAGTGAGAGTGTGTGCAGTGAGAGTGTGTGCAGTGATTAGTGTGCAGTGTGTGCAGTGATTAGTGTGCAGTGTGTGCAGTGATTAGTGTGCAGTGTGTGCAGTGATTAGTGTGCAGTGTGTGCAGTGAACAGTGTGTGCAGTGAGCAGTGTGTGCAGTGATTAGTGTGCAGTGTGTTCAGTGAGAGGTGTGCAGTGTGTGCAGTGATTAGTGTGCAGTGTGTGCAGTGATTAGTGTGCAGTGTGTGCAGTGATTAGTGTGCAGTGTGTGCAGTGATTAGTGTGCAGTGTGTGCAGTGAACAGTGTGTGCAGTGAGCAGAGTGTGCAGTGTGTGCAGTGTGCAAAAAAAAAACGGGAGCCACGTGAAAACCGATTCGCGTTATAACGGGGTTTACCTGTATATATATATATATACAGTAGGGTGGTCAACAAATCACAAAAAAAAAACTACTCGCCGAATAAAAAAATCTACTCACCACCTAGTACCAAACGTGTGTTGCTTGGGCCAACAGGAGCTCGCCACGATGTTAAATCCACTCGCCCGGTGCGTGCAAATGTATAAGTTTGTCGAACAATATACATATACATACATATCCATTTGCTATATGCTTTGCTGTGGAGGGTTTTTGTCACTTTTTTTTACCCACCATAACTTAATTAAGTATATATATATATATATATATATATATATATATATATATATATATATATATATATATATATATATATATATTTTTTTTTTTTTTTTGTGGGAGAAAAGGATATATATATATATATATTTTTTTTTTGTGGGCCAACAGGAGCTCGCCACGATGTTAAATCCACTCGCCCGGTGCGTGCAAATGTATAAGTTTGTCGAACAATATATATATATATATATATATATATATATATATATATATCCATTTGCTATATGCTTTGCTGTGGAGGGTTTTTGTCACTTTTTTTTACCCACCATAACTTAATTAAGTATATATATATATATATATATATATATATATATATATATATATATATATATATATATATATATATATATATTTTTTTTTTGTGGGAGAAAAGGAGGACCCCACATCCACAAGATAAATAAATGCAACTAAATACCGACACTAAAATTTCATCAATATACAGTGATAAGTCGGTGGTGCTATAAGGGCAAGTAAATACGGTGAGAGAAGGAAAGGGCCCCAAACAAAAGCACTCTAGTATGCCTGTAAAGTACAAATTCACATAATCTTTATTAGAAGGTTGTCACAGAACAAAAGTTAAAAAAGCACAGAAAGTATAAAATTGGGCATGGATCCCCTGTACGTAGCAAAACTTGACAAATCCTCCAGCAGTTAAATCCCAATGGGAACAAAACCAATATCAAAATTGACAACAATTGCACTCTAAAGTACCTGACAAGGTTAACAGAATAAAGCAGACAACAGGCCAAACTGGGGTGGCTATGGCTAAGTGGTCAAATCACATTGTAACAACACACTCTTATCCCCATAAGTCTCTAGGGTATGTCTAAAGCAGTGGTGGGAAACCTTTTTTCTGCCAAGGGCCATTTTGATATTTATAAAATCATTCGAGGGCCATACAAAATTATCAACTTAAAAATTAGCCTGCTATATTTGGTCAAACATTTAATGAACTCACCACTAATGAAATGGCTGGAACTGCTTCTCTTTGGGTGACTGACTGACTCTTGGGTGGTGGGTGACTATGACTGACTGCAAGTTGGTGTCTGTGCGCGCGCACACACGCACACACACACACGCACACACACACACAGACACACAGAAATCGGGCAGGGGGGAGGGAAATCGGACTCTCAGACCCACTCTCTCTCTCAGACCCACTCTCCCTCAGACTCTCAGACCCACTCTCTCTCAGACTCTCAGACCCACTCTCTCTCAGACCCACTCTCTCTCTCAGACTCTCAGACCCACTCTCTCTCTCAGACTCTCAGACCCACTCTCTCTCTCTCTCTCTCAGACCCACTCTCTCTCTCTCAGACTTTCAGGCCCACTCTCTCTCTCAGAATCTCAGGCCCACTCTCTCTCTCAGACTCTCAGGCCCACTCTCTCTCTCTCAGACTCTCAGGCCCACTCTCTCTCTCTCTGACTCTCAGGCCCACTCTCTCTCTCAGACTCTCAGGCCCACTCTCTCTCAGACTCTCTCTCTCTCAGACCCACTCTCTCTATATATACTGTATATATATATATATATGAAAAAAGAAAAGAAAACAGGTGCACACCTAGTGCATTAACGTAATAACAAGTGTTTATAGAACATTAAAATCGATCAAATGCCCACTCACAAAGGTACTAGAATTAAAAGCAGATATTATTTATTTATTTATAAAATATTTTACCAGGAAGTAATACATTGAGAGTTACCTCTCGTTTTCAAGTATGTCCTGGGCACAGAGTAAAACAAAATAATACATGGTTACAAATACAGTTACATAAATGAACAATGTATACATTATATACAAGACATTGCATGCACAGTTAAAGAAAATATATATTATGAGCGTATGAAACAGTTACAGACCTGATTAAAGTGTGAGACAGCCTTAGATTTGAAAGAACTTAAGCTGGTGGTGGATATGAGAGTCTCTGGTAGGTTGTTCCAGTTTTGGGGTGCACGGAAGGAGAAGGAGGAACGTCCGGATACTTTGTTGAGTCTTGGGACCATGAATAGTCTTTTGGAGTCTGATCTCAGGTGATAGGTACTGCATGTGGTAGGGGTGAGGAGCTTGTTCAGGTAGCTGGGTAGCTTGCCCAGAAAGTATTTGAGGGTGAGACAGGAAAGGTGAACTTTGGCCTAGACTCTAGTGATGACCAATCTAGTTCTTTGAGCATTTCGCAGTGATGTGTGTTGTAGTTGCATTGGAGAACAAAACGACAAATTGAATTGTAGAGGGTGTCAAGTTTGCTAAGGTGGGTTTGAGGAGCCGAGCCATATACTATGTCTCCATAGTCAATAATTGGCATTAGCATCTGCTGTGCAATACGCTTTCTGACCAGGAGACTTAGGGAGGATTTGTTCCTGTAAAGTACCCCTAGTTTGGCATAGGTATGAGATAGGCCCCCCTGATGAAGTCATCATAGATGACGAAACGCGTAGGGCGTGGTTAGATAGAAGCTGTCACTTGTCCACGAACTCTACTGCTGCTGTATGAGAGACTCTGTAAGCTGTGAGAGAGACACTGTTTCCTATTCCCCTGGAACATTGTTGCCAGCACGGAGAATTTGGAGTTGCTGGTTTCCGGAGGGATTTCTTGTGCTTGGTGCCGAGATGGAGGGACGTCACTTCCGGCCATCCGGCAACACAGAGGAAAGACACGAGAGGACGCCATTGCCTATTTCAGACGGTGTTGCTGGCACATGAGAGCCTATCTCATATCTGCTTTTAAGAGTGGGCATTTGATCGATTTTAATGTTTTATAAACACTTGTTATTACGTTAATGCACTAGGTGGGCCTGTTTTGTTTTCTATTTTCATAGGTACAATCAGGGAGTTGTGAACCCTTTTGAAACGGGTTGCCAAATACCTGGATGTCATTATTTTTGGAACGGGACTTGGGTTTTTCAGAGGATATTTACAAAGGTTTTTTTGTGTAATATGTTTTATTATTATTATTATTGATTTTTATCCTTGTTATATTATTAAACTATTAGGTTGGTGTTTTAATAACATCACACATAAATAATTTTTTTTTTATATTTATTTTTAATACATTTTTTAAAATTTCTTTGAAATACTGGTTCACAATTTTATTTTTGTTATCTTCTTATCACCCCACTGGATGCACTTACAGTTGGGCTAATTGATTTACAGCTTTGATTAGGGTATATTAGAGGCGCTACTTCATCTTTTTGTTTTTTATTTATATATTTATATATATATATATATATATATATATATATATATATATATATATATATATATATATATATATATATATATCATACGAACCAGCCCAAAGACCAGTAAGGAGACAGCAACCAGCGAGGTGTAATCCAAAATAATCTGTATTGAAATGAACAGATACACGAAAGCCAACGTTTCGGTCTCTCAGGGAGACCTTCCTCAGGGCCGTGCAAACACCACACTAACAGTGACCCTACTTATATACCCACACCCCTAGTGCAACCAATTAAACATAACCAATCACCAGCAACCTGTCATTATTTACCTGTTGTGCAGCTGAGCACCATTGAGAAACAACCAATGCCTGTTCCAAAAGGCGCCATGCGGATCCACAAGCAGGAAAAAGCAATGTAGTAATCAAAAGCAGCCAACTCAGACATCTGCGTTTGATGTCCTAGATCCACGAGCAGGGAAACCCCTCTCGTGATCAAGGCTGCCTGCTCTGATGTCCATAGCTTGCGACCGGTGTCGGGAGCTGCAGCGCGTCACCTGACTAGCCTGCGCGTCATAGGGCAAAGGGGTGAGCCGGGGAGCCAATGGGAAACATCACTGCGCACTGGAAAGGCACGCAGTACCCTAATGGAGGAACCCTGGCAACCAAGGACGCCAGCACACAGTCCGCGCAGGCGCAGTAGTGAAAACTGATAGAAAGGGCAGCGCTGCACCCACAGCACCAATACAAGCCAGACACACGAGCCAAAAACGCCTGTGACTGAAAATAAAGCCACAGAAGGCAGTGGTGAAGGTACCAGGAGTACCAGCTGCACCCCACAACATAAATAATGACAATAAAATGACAATAAAAACAAGGGAGTGACAGTGTGCAGGGGAAGTGAAGCTATGGAGGAACAGTACAACAGTACATGCAAACATAAAAATATACATGGTCAAACATCCAATCAAGTAAAAATCAATGCGCAGGTAAACATAAACAATTTACAAAAAACAGCCCAGTTTTAGCTCTTCGTTCAGTCCTCCTGGTGCCATGGTTCGCAGTTCAAAAATGAGTCTGGCCTCCTGTTGTAGCAAGATCTTGCCCCTGTCACCACCACGCGTAGGAATAGGGACCTGCAGGATAGGCATGCATCTAAGCGTTGCTAAGGAGTGTCTATGTTCTTTAAAATGTCTCGCGACAGGGAGACATTTAAGGTCCATGTCATCGCCACCACTCACTAGGGCTTTCCTGATCGTAGTACGGTGCATGGCCATCCGCTCCTTCAGCATCCTCACAGTTTTTCCAATGTATAGGAGTCCACAAGGGCATCTGATGTAGTATACCACGAATTTGGACTCACAGTTAAGTGCCTGTTGGAGTTTGATAGGAATGCCACTGTGGGGATGATTGTAGCTGGGGCCCAATTGCATGAACTGGCAGTTAGTACAGCCATGACACCGATATGAGCCTGGTTTCTTGGCCAAAGAGGTCTTGGAGGTGGCATATTTCTCTATTGGATCCGATCCTGTCACCATGTCACCAATACTAGGGCCGCGACGGAAGCAGAACAACGGTGGTTCTTTGGCACATGTGCCTATCCTCTCATCATTTTGTAAGATCCGCCAATTCCCCCGGATGCATCACTTGATGTCATTGGAGGCGGTGCTAAAAGTGCTGACTATGTTGAGTCTGTTGGTCTCCGGTTTTTTGGACACTGATGTCAGCAATACATTCCTGTCAACCTGTTCCACCTTTTGTAAGGCGTATTGGATGTCCTTTGCACAATAGCCCCTCTCTCGGAAGCGGGCAGCCATCTGACCCAAAGCCCTTTCGGTCTCCGCTGGATCTGTTGTAATCCTCTTCACTCTTAAAAGCTGTGAGTAGGGGAGACCCCTTTTGAGTGGCAAGGGATGGTGGCTGGATGCCCACAGCAATGAATTCTTGTCTGTGCTCTTCCGGTACAGTCTTGTAGCCAACGAGCCCCCAGACTTATATACAATCGTGTCTAAGAAAGCAATTTCTTTAGAGCTGTGACTGAGAGTGAAGCGTATGGTGGAAGGAATGTTATTCAAAGAAGCCACAAATGCTAGCAGATCCTTTTCGCTGCCATCCCACAAGATGAACACATCATCAATGTAGCGTAGATATTTGACAATGTGGTGTCCATAAGACACATCATGGAGTATATGGGTCCGCTCGTACAGGTCCATGAACAGATTCGCATAGGACGGCGCCATGTTTGACCCTATGGCCGTCCCTGTCAGCTGTAAGTAATGGTGTTTCTCGAACCTGAAAAAGTTTTTATGTAGAATAACCTCAATTAGTAACATGAGAAATTCCACAGGGGGACCCTGTTGTACACCAGATGTTTCAAATTTGGCGCGGACTGCTTCCAGACCCTCCGCATGGGGGATGTTGGTATACAGACTAGATACATCTAGTGTGGCAAAAATGTAGTCAGATGTATCAATGGACATGTCACTGAGCTGTTTAATGAAGTCTGTGGTATCCTTAATATATGAACCCATGCTGGCTACCAGTGGCTGTAGGTAGAAATCCACAAATTGTGAGAGAGGGTGGCATAACGATCCACGGGCTGAGATGATGGGTCTGCCTGGAGGTGCTACGCAGGACTTGTGGATTTTGGGCAGAGTGTATAGCACTGGCATCACTGGATGATCTTGTGTCAAGAATTTGCTGGTCTCCTCTGTGATCCATGTGTTATTAAGACCAAGTTGGATGATTCCATCAATTTCCCTTTTATAGGCTGTCGTCGGGTCCCCAGGCAAGCGTCTATAGTGATGTGCTACCAGGAGCTGTTGTCCAATTTCTTCTCTATAATACTTATAGTTGAGGATCACTATCCCCCCACCTTTATCCGCAGCCCTCACAATATATATATATATACATGTAGCCCCCTGTAAACAGCTCAGGTTATACCTATCTTCCTTCTACTGTGGTAAGTCCTGTTAAGATCAGGCGCCAGTAATCATTATGGGTTTTCCCCCTTCATAGCTCTAACCTGAATGCTGAATGGTAGATGCCGGCCTGGACTCTGCTGCAGGCGTGAGCAAGAGGGAGGTTCTGCTGACACCAAGATGGGAGGGGCTAGCTCTATATTTAGCAGCCCACTCCAGCGAGTAGTTGGTTCTTCGTCCTTGCTGTGTGCCATGTTCCTCTCTGATTGATGGTTCTTCAATAGAGATAGTAGCGTGAGAAGAGTTCGAGTGAGCAGTGAGACCAAGAGTCCAGAGCGCGGAGTATAAGGCCGTAAGCCACGAGTCCTGCGGAACGGTCCGAGGAGTATCAGGAGGCTACGGGCTCTCCGGCGCAGCATGCCGGTTGAGAGCGAGAGGAATCAAACCGATCAGCGTCTATAATTAGAGCTGATAGAACCATAGACTGGTGGACCAATGCCCTCACCCCGCTGCCAGGGGTGATGGGAAGAGAATTCAAGACCCACCTCAAGGCTAACCTCGGGGGTGGGCCATGGGGTATTGCTGCCCTAGCTCAGACCATCCTGTCGGCCGAGTGACTTGGAGGGAAGGAGAGGAGGAGGTCGTGGGAGTTGAGCAGGTTGTACTTGGCCCTGGCGATTTATGTGTGGCTTCTGGAAGCCTTATCGTTGGGATATCGTTGCATTGTCAAATAAAGAGACTGTTCTGCACCCGTAAAGACTGTGTGTGATTTGGAGAGTATAACCCTGGGACCCGAGGGGTTCTTCTATACCGGTCCTATCCCATTACCCTGGGAGTATAGAGGATGGAGGCTCTGCACCACTAAGATAATATGGAGGCTACTACCCCAGAAGCCCGGTCCTGGCTCCCCCACAACATCGCGGGAAGCTCAGGCCCTCCTGTTCCTCACAGGTACGCACCACACCGCATGTAACCAGCCCCCATGCACCCCTCACACTCCCGTAGAGACTGGGGGGGGGGGAAACAGCAAGTATATTAAGCAGGTAGCGTGAGGCAACTGGGGGGGTCATAGCGGTAACCAATCCGGGGACCATGGCCCAGGGCCGCGTTACGGTGGGGTGGATAGTTGGAGCTGATCAAGTCCCTTGAGGCGGGTAGCGTGAGTCACTGGGGGGGGTCAGCCTGGTAACCAGACTAGGGACCATAGCCCGGGGTCCGCTATAGCGGCCAAAAGCAGGAGACGCCCGTACCTAGACAAGAGGTATCTTAACTATCACACACACCACCGAGCACTTGCAAGTAGATATGGGGAGTACAGTGTAGGAGAGGAGTTCCGTTGAGCCTGGGGTACCAGCCACCTCAATTCAGTGGGTCACATACAGTATGAAGAAGCAGCGTTCACATTTGAAGGGAAAGCATGGACTAGGTACGAGATACCCGTCAGACATGGAGAGTAGGGCACAGGTACATTTGGAGAGAATATCCAAGATGGCTGCCACCCCTACATGTGCTTCACAGAGAAGCGAGCTAAAATGTCGGTTCCCGCCGAGCCTGGAGCAAGCACGTGAGGTTTGCAAAAGGACTGTGAGACAGTTGTGGCGGGACATGTGCAGGAGTCTGGCGCCAAACCCAGATTCCTTGCAGAAGGAGCTGAGAGGCACGAAAGCTGACCGGCCACGTCATGCTGACAAGGAAACGACCCCGCCTCTGGATTCCACCAGAGGGAGGGGGGCCACCCAGAACCAATCAGGAAGGTCCACCCCCGCCCCAGCGAAGGGAGGGACCGGAGACCTGAGTGAGGAGCGTGACTTATGTCTGGCGTTCAAGGAGCAAGGAGCTAGAAACTTGTGTTGTCTTCCCTCCGAACGAACTATGTCAGAAATAAACACCTCTATTCACAAAGTACCGGGAGGCCTACTGGTCGTGGCCGTAGCGGAGCAGGAATATGTCCGGTGCTTGTGTGTGCACTGCGGATTGCCCGGCGCAGTACCGAGTACCAAGGCCCGATGCGCCAAATGTGGCACGTTTTACTTGTGGCCAACCGAGCCGCGGGATTTGTTCGGCACGCCCCGGGGTGCCTCTCCAGGAACTTTGACAGAGGTGGCGGACGACAAAGAAAAGACTGCTTTGGGTCCCCGGTATACAATATCGGGAGGCACTAAGGCTCAGCTAGTTATAGAACTCAGCAAGCTGGCCACCCAGACAAGCACGACCGCAGTGGAGGTACACAAGCGAGGACATTTTGTACCTATATCCACTGGTTGTATCACTGAAGAGCCAGGTGACTCCCCAGCGGAGGAACCGATCGTGATTTCTTCAGAGGAGGAGGAGATGGGTGTGACATTGGTGGCGATGCGCCTACCGGCGAACCACCCCAAAGGCATCAAAAGAGAGCAGACAAGCCCAGGGACCATCCGACGGCGAACACAGGTGCGGCCGGAGGCCCGTACGAGTCCCACCGCCGTGGTGACTCCCAGTGCAACGAAGACGGAGGCCGAGACGATCCTCGCGGAACCAGATGTCATCAAAAAGCAGCAGAGTGGTAAGTAGACCCCACCACCCCCTTACTCCCGCCAGGCACAGACCGCACTCACGGTGAACGAGAGAGGCTTGAGGCCTACTTGTTCGATCGTGTACCGGAGGTGTCACCCCCGCCCCCACCGGTCCTCGACGCACGGCCGGTGCGTGACCCCGGGGCGGATGGGAGCTCTGCAGGCAAGTCGGATAACCGCTGTTCCCGTTTCACTAAGGGAAAGAAAAGCCCGGGCGGAGTGTTCTCCTCCCAGCGCATAGACGGCGCCATTGCCCTGGCTATTCTACAGAGTCGAGGTCCCTCTCGAGAAACCCAAAGCCTGAGGGGGAGTGCCGCTAAGAAGAAGTTCATTGGGCGGGGTGTTACCCCGTTGCTGGACAATGTTCTGGACGTTTCCCCTACCCCGGCCCTTAGCCCCCCTGCCCCGGCCCCTGCCCCGTCACGAGTGGTGCCACCGGGACCTACCAGGGATAAAATACGCTAATGACTTGTGGGATTGGGAGTTGAGTGATGGGGCCTCTGAAGGAGAGATACCGTATTCGAGCGTAATACCTGTGCCTAACCCTGTACCGTTTTGTCCTACAGCTAGAGGGAAAGCCCGTGGATCACCTACACTTGCAGAGGCTGGGTCTAATAGTCCAGTATTGTCCAAGATGAATCCCACAAGGTATTATAATGCCAAGGGACGGAGAGACTGCTCGCGATCTACTGATGCGGGTACATCCGGGGTATCATCACAGGTAGATTCTGATGCTGAGTGCACTAGTCAGGCTGCTAAGTACGAGCACCGCGATAAATGGTGGGCGCCTTTGTTCACCGGTTACCACGAGGGTATGGATCGTACGCGATTCTTATTGATTAAGAACGATGTGGTAGACCACTGGTGGGCGGCGGGTTCTTTCACTCCGCAGGAGATGGGGGATGAGTTGGATCACTGTTTGAGGGAGATAGAACAGAAACGTATTGTACCTCAAGGCCCCAGTATACTGTATGACGAAGTAGCCCCCGAGGAACCATTGTTTTGGGTACTGCCAAGCAGGGCAGGGCAGCGTACGCTTACCAAGCTAAGTCGAGCTGACAGGGCCATAGTCGCTAGGTACCGGCAGTCACACGGTTATGAATATCCCTATGTGCCGGAGCCCATCATGAGAGAGGTTGAGGATAACCGGGACAGTTGGCTTAGGGAGGCAGTTCAGGAGTACCTGCGGACCAAGTACGGTCGGGCGGGGTATCACAATGAAGATAAGATTAGTGAGCTAGTGCGTATATGGAGCATCGGGAGGTGTATTTATATGCATGGTGTCACATACAAGCCTGAGCATGGTGCGGTTCAGTCGTTCGCAGTGACTGTCACTGACCACAATGGACGACGGCTTAGGAAGCCTGATCCGAGGCACTATCTTTAGGGTTCCCCATGTTGGGAGTACCCGGATTGTACTTACAATTACTACCTCATTATGCATGTATTCTATTGTTATGTGTGCTGTTTCCTAGGTGGTTCGCCGCAGGATGGTACTGCTAAAAGATAGGTCCAAGTGGGGACCATTGGATTCCACCATAGGGAGAGTGTAGCCCCCTGTAAACAGCTCAGGCTATACCTATCTTCCTTCTACTGTGGTAAGTCCTGTTAAGATCAGGTGCCAGTAATCATTATGGGTTTTCCCCCTTCATAGCTCTAACCTGAATGGTAGATGCTGGCCTGGACTCTGCTGCAGGCGTGAGCAAGAGGGAGGTTCTGCTGACACCAAGATGGGAGGGGCTAGCTCTATATTTAGCAGCCCACTCCGGCGAGTAATTGGTTCTTCCTCCTTGCTGTGAGCCATGTTCCTCTCTGATTGATGGTTCTTCAATAGAGATACACTGGTGACACACTTTATTCGAGCTCGGCTAGTCCCACGAATTCGGGTATACCCGGGTGTATTGAGGTTTGTGACTGTTTTCTGCCCGAGTGCATTGGGTTATTTTCCAGGCAGGGATTGAAGCATTTTATTCCCGCTGGCTGCAATACTGCACAGTATATATATATATACTGCATTACAATTCATGAATTTATGCCATCTGGTAGACACGCAAAGCATTGCAGCCTATTAAATCCTAATCATTATCATTTAACAGATCAGCCGCCCGTCAGCCAGGCATGAACCCAGGCTGGGAAGGCAAACGCAACGGGGCTTGTCAGAGGTGAGGAGCGGCGCATTCCAGGTATCTGCCAGGTACATACTGGGTATTTGCTCGAATAAAGTGTGTCGGTGCAGTAGTAGCGTGAGAAGAGTTCGAGTGAGCAGTAAGACCAAGAGTCTAGAGCTGCTGAGTATTAGGCCGTAAGCCACGAGTCCTGCGGAACAGTCCGAGGAGTATCAGGAGGCTACGGGCTCCCCGGCGCAGCATGCCGGTTGAGAGCGAGAGGAATCAAACCGATCAGCGTCTATAAGTAGAGCTGATAGAACCATAGACTGGTGGACCAATGCCCTCACCCCGCTGCCAGGGGTGATGGGAAGAGAATTCAAGACCCACCTCGAGGCTAACCTCGGGGGTGGGCCACGGGGTATTGCTGCCCTAGCTCAGACCATCCTGTCGGCCGAGTGACTTGGAGGGAAGGAGAGGAGGAGGTCGTGGGAGTTGAGCAGGTTGTACTTGGCCCTGGCGATTGATGTGTGGCTTCTGGAAGCCTTATCGTTGGGATATCTTTGCATTGTCAAATAAAGAGACTGTTCTGCACCCGTAAAGACTGTGTGTGATTTGGAGAGTATAACCCTGGGACCCGAGGGGTTCTTCTATACCGGTCCTATCCCATTACCCTGGGAAGTATAGAAGATGGAGGCTCTGCACCACTAAGATAATATGGAGGCTACTACCCCAGAAGCCCGGTCATGGCTCCCCCACAACATCGCGGGAAGCTCAACCCTCCTGTTCCTCACAGGTACGCACCACACCGCATGTAACCAGCCCCCGTGCACCCCTCACACTCCCGTAGAGACTGGGGGGGGGAAACAGGGTTACACACACACATACATACAGAAGCACGCGGATGCACACAGATGCACAGATACGCGCACAATCAAATACACACAGACACACAGTCATGCACACAGATATACATACACACACATACTGTACAGAAATATATACACACACACACACACACAGACATACACAGTGATGCACACAGATACACACCTAAATTTTTAGGACTGTAGCAGTGAGAGACGGAGCAGACACAGAGATACAGTGACACATGAAAAGAAACACACAAGATACACTCAAAAGGAATATGAAAAGTGACAGATCTAGTATAACAAGTGACAGACATACGCAGGGTTAATAAGAAAAGAGACAGTCGGATACACACAGAGAAGTGATCATATAGATAACCTGTATCGGTGACAGACTTCAGGAGAAGTTACAATAAAAGCCAGACACACACGGGTAACAACGTTTTATTTAAACACCTGGAATCTTGACCCTCCACCTGCAGTTTGGGAAAGGCTGAGGTTTTTGGATCTGTGTGTGCGGGGTTTGCTGAGTCTGGGGAGACCCCTAAATGTTCTTTTGTGCGACCCCTAAATGTTCTCTCTGTGTCTGGGAAGACCCCTAAATGTTCCCCAGTGTCGCTCGCTTCAAAATAACCCAGAAAAGTAGCCTTGAGCACTCGGTGACAGGGCGCTATGCCCAGAGGGACTAGGCTCCCCCTACCTGTGAGTGTGTACTGCGTCCCCCCTGGCCTCTCTCCCCCTCTGGCAGCAGGGCTGACGTGGCAGGGGGAAGGGTCAGGGAGGTTAGAAATAGACAGAGGCAGGGGCACGGGGTCAGTCTGCACCCGGGCATGAGATTCCCGCCCACCCTGCCCTTTAATGTGAATACTGTTAAATATGTTGGTTGTACGTGTTTAAAATAAAAAAAAGGAATAAATAAATAACTAGAATTTATACTGAGTTTGTGTTAGTAACTCCCTTAACTTCTCCAACAGCTGCTGAGTTCCCCTTTGGCGCTTAACGTGTTAGAAACAAGTGTCACTATTTCTCTGCATTAATTTGCAGGTCATTGGAAGAGTTGCACAGTGACAGCAATTTGTACACTCACCATCTTCCCCCGAGCCGGCTCCTGGCTGAATACCGCCGGCTCCTCCTTTTCAGCCATTGTTTGCTCCTTCTGGCTGAATTGCGGCTGCAGGCTTATCCCCTCTCTGCCTCCGATCTGTATGAAGGACAATGCTTTTAGAGATATTCTGGGCCCTTCCAACTCCTCCATCGGACCCTTCCTCTCCCTGACCTTGCAGCGCACAGAATTACCTGCTATCATGCCTCTCAACGTACCATGGTAACTCATTCTGAACATACATGTGTCCTTTCTATATGTTACACAGCTTGAATGACCAGGGCTGCAGACAGCTTTCTTGAGACCCAGGACTAGAGCTTCCACCGGGGCCCCCCACCCACGTGTCGGCAACCTTGCGAGAACCCCCTCTCTCCGTTTTCTCTTACACTGCCCCCTTCTCACACATCACCTCGCTCTCACCCCCTCTTAAACTCCCACTGTCACTCTTTCCTTTTCATACCCCCAGACCCAGTACCCCATTATACCCACCTCCCCAGACCCAGTCCCAAGTCATACCCCCAAGCCCAGTTCCCCATTATACCCCTATCCCAAAGCCCAGTACCCCCTTATACCCCTTGCCCCAGTACCCATGATACCCCCCTCCCCCAGGCCCAGTACCCCGTTATTCCCCCCTCCCAAGACCCATAACCTTTAATACCCCCAGGTCCAGTACCCAGTTATACCCACCTCCCCAGACCCAGTACCTGTTACACCCCCTATATTGGCCCAGTACCCCATGATACACCCCTCCCCTGGTTCGGTACCCCATTATACCCAGGCCCTGAACCCCGTTATACCCCCTCCCCAGGTCCAGTACCCCATGCTACCACCCTTCCCAGGCCAAGCACCCTATTATAAATGAGGCCCAGTACCCCATTATACCCCCCTTCGCCAGGCCCAGTAACCCGTTATACCCCCTTTCCCAGGCCCAGCACCCCGTAATACCCCCTCAACTGGTCCAGTACCCCGTTATACCCCCTCCCCAGGCCAAGTACCCTGTTATACCGTAACATACTATTCTATAAATAGTGTCCTGTACAACAGCTAAAAGTAATGTATGTGCGGCTGATTCACAGCTCAGCGATTCCCATTTACCTGTAAAGCGCTACTTCCACCTTCTTGTTGAGGGGTATTCTCCGCCCATGCCTGTGATACAGAGGATAGTAATGTGAGCACGTGTATTCCTCACTGATAAGCATGTCCTGGTGCTGTATGGGAGGTTTGACGGTTAAACCAATTGTCCACAGCAATTAAACAGTAACAATCTACGCAACGTTGCTTCGCAATCTTAGCAACTTTTCGGAGTAATAGACCCCTTCAAGGCCCGTTTTCACGTCACACTAAGGGATAGTGGTACTTCCTTTTAATTAATCCTATCTAAGGAACCTGAATGGTCCATTTGACTCTCCCTTGCAGTCACATATAGGGGCATAGTAGCCTTCATAAAGGTTCTATAACGCTGGTTCTATTACGCCGGAGCAGAACCGCATTCATTTGAGGCCCGGGACACCCTGCTTCCTGAGATACCGGCCCCGTTATAGGGTGCATGTATCTCCTATGCATTTAAATGTCTTGTGTCACATGACCGTGGGATTTAAATGCATAGGAGATACTGGCAACCCATAACGGGGCCTGTATCTCAGGAAGCATGGGTTCCCGGACCTCAAGTCAATGCGGTTCTGCTCCGGAGACCTCCTGCTCACACGCACTAGTATTACATTTTTTATTAAAACAGCTTCATTTCCTTAGTGTTTAGCCGCTAAGGCAATGAAGGGATTCAACCTCAATAGCCTGTTTATTGAAGGCAGAGGGGGTGGATGAAGGGGGTAGTAGCCCCAGGGAGGGTAATTAGGCCTGCCTGGAAGGTTGCGGCAGGAGTTAACCTGCGGAACCGCTATGGTAATGAAGGGGTTAACCAGTGCCGCTAGCACACGGTAGGCCTAAACATCCATCCTTGGGGCAACTACCCCCTTCACCCAATCCCTCTACTCACAATAAAGAAAAACACACAACAACCCTACTACCCACCTCCTCTACCCCCAACAACACCCCCCCACCCCCCAACACATACAGTACAGTAATGGGCAAAGTTACAATTATCGAAAATTGATAATAGTGCTTTTGCCCATTCTAAAACCAAAAATTAGCGTCATGAAGTCATGTAGCATCCGATTGCCATGGCAACCCGGTGTTATGATGCCGCGCAGCCATTTTCACTGCATGTGGAGGGGGAATTGCAGAAAAATAACGGAGAATGTCGGAGTCGCCACCACCGCACAACACCACCACCCGGAGATTGACAACGGCAACCCTTATCCTGAGGTAAGTGCCCAAAACCCGGAGTCTCCGGGTCAAACCAGGAAAGGTGGCAACCCTGGCCAGTATCCATATCTGGATAATAGTTATTTTGCCCATTACTGTACTGTATGTGTTGGGGGGGGGGGGTTGTTGGGGGTAGTAGGGTTTTTGTGTTTATTTTTCTTTATTGTGGGTAGAGGGATTGGGTGAAGGGGGTAGTAGCCCCAAGGATGGATGTTTAGGTCTACCGGGTGGTATCGGTTAGCCGCTAAGGTAATGAAGTTGCCTGAAAGTGCATTTTTCATGAATCTGATTCATGCCGGGGGCCTCCTCCGGTGCTGATATTAATGTGTATCAGCTCCGGAGACCCCCGGCATCAATCTGATGCCGGGGGTCTCCCTCTCTCGCCACCGCCTCAGAAAAATTCTCCCTCTCTCGCCGCTGCCTCAGAAACTTCTTGGCAGTTCCATGCCAACTTTTAAAGGCGAGGAGATTTTGGGAGTAAATCGCCATTCTAGAGCCTAGATGAGCCTCGGGCTACTAGAATTGCACCAGTTAGAAAACTTGCGATAAGTGGCTTATCGCCGCTCACTTGGCGATTTGTTTTTGACGGCTGAAAAAATTGGCGATTCAACCCACTTATCGACACTTACTGAATTGCTGTAGGCATTTTGGGCCGATAACAGCTAAAAAGCCTTGATAAGTGGGTTATGAAGGCTACTAGCATAGGCCCCATAATCTCCTATAGTCAGTAACAGCACACCTTCTGGAGGTCACATGGGAACGGGCCTTGAAGGAGTCTCTTATTCCGAAGCGTTGCCCCCTATTATAATCACTGGTTGCTGTTTGTGTTTCCATAGTTGTATAGTGTTTTCTCCCTGTATTAGTCCTGTAATCCTCATTATGTTTCTGTACCATTTATTGGTGATTTGCTGTATAATACATCTTTTCTTTGCACCTTTCTCTTCATGTTCTGGCATTTAGGTGGCGGATGTGCACTGCAATTCTGTTGGTATATCTTATGGCTTTCAGATACCTTATAGCAGGGGTGCGCAAACTGGGGGGCGCTACATTTTCCTGGGGGGCGCGGGCGGTTGCAGAGGCCCTGCGCTCTCCCCCAAAGCATTTAAATGAAATACCGAGGATCGCGTGAGGCCAAGGTAACTCACTTATCGGGATTCAGATGCATGGTCTGACCCGTCGCCATGGCAACGCGGCATCAAATACCGCTGCGGGGTCACGACGGGACGTCACATGACCTGGCGGCGTCATTTGACACTGGAAAACGAGATAAGGGGAGGGGGTTGGTGCTAGCACCGGGGGTAGCTAGCAGGGGAGGCGAAGCTCAAATAGTTTTCGCACCCCTGCCTTATAGTATACTGCGATTTATTTTAGTGTTCCTTTACACCGTCTCATCAGTATGATCTGGGTAGTTACATTTGCAGCAGTTAGGCTCATTATAGCTAGTTCTTCTGTGTATAACTTACACTTATAACTATGCTGTGAGTGGTGTACTATAGATTGTGTACTGATGGCTATCGGTATGCATTTTAGGCACTTGATTATGCATTAAGGTTGATAGCACAGATTGTGTGTTGTACGTTCCTTCTGTTATCATTGTACAGCTTTATTCTAGATGTGTTGTTTATTAAACTCTATTCATTTAGAATACAAGTATTACTTTATTTCGGGGGTCTTAGTTGCCTCAGTGATATTGTTACTGTTTGAGTGCTGTGAACAATTGGTTTAATTGTATATATTGCTGGAGGAATTAGGGATTCCTCATGTACACTGGCACCGATTCTCATCTTTGGAGAGTGAGGGGGAGAAGGAGCATAAGGGGGGGGAGAAGGACCATAAGGGGTGGGGGGGAGAAGGAGCGTAGGTGGGAGAGTGTGAGGGGGAGAAAGAGCATGAGGGGGAGAAGGAGCGTAAAGGGGAAAGTGTGAAGGGGAGGGGGAGAGTGTGAGGGGGAGAAGGAGAGTGAGGGGGAGAGTGTGAGGGGGAGAGTGTGAGGGGGAGAAGGAGAATAAGGGGCAAAGTGTGAGGGGGACAAGGAGCGTAAGGGTGAGAATGTGAGGGGAAGGAGCGTAAGGGAGAGAGTGTGAGGGGGGGACAAGGACCATAAGGGGAGAGTGTTAGGTGGGAGAAGGAGCTTAAGGGGCAGAGTGTGAGGGGGACAAGGAGCGTAAGGGTGAGAATGTGATGGGAAGAAGGAGCGTAAGGGAGAGAGTGTGAGGGGGGAGAAGGACCATAAGGGGGAGAGCGTGAGGGGGGAGAAGGAGCGTGAGGGGGAGAAGGAGCGTAAGGGGGAGAGTGTGAGGGGGAGAAGGAGCGTAAGGGGGAGAGGGTAAGGGGGAGATGGAGAGTGAGGGGGAGAAGGACATAAGGGGGAGAGTTTGAGAGGGAGAAGGACCGTAAGGGGGAGAGTGTGAGGGGACAAGGAGTGTAAGGGGGAGAAGGAGAGTAAGGGGGAGAGTGTGAGGGGACAAGGAGTGTAAGGGGGAGAAGGAGAGTAAGGGGGAGAGGGTGAGGGGGACAAGGAGCGTAAGGGGGAGAGTGTGTGGGGGAGAAGGACCATAAGGGGGAGAGCGTGAGGGGGGAGAAGGAGCGTAAGGGGGAGCGCGTGAGGGGGGAGAAGGAGCGTAAGGGGGAGAGTGTGTGGGGGAGAAGGACCGTAAGGGGGAGAGTGTGTGGGGGAGAAGGACCGTAAGGGGGAGAGTGTGAGGGGGAGAAGGAGCGTAAGGGGGAGAGGGTGAGGGGGAGAAGGAAAGTGAGGAGGAGAAGGAGAGTGAGGGGGAGAGTGTGAGGGGGAGAAGGAGAGTAAGGAGGAGAAGGACCGTAAGGGGGAGAGTTTGAGAGGGAGAAGGACCGTAAGGGGGAGAGTGTGAGGGGGACAAGGAGCGTAAGGGGGAGAAGGAGCGTAAGGGGGAGAGTCTGAGGGGGACAAGGAGCGTAATGGAGAGAGTGTGAGGGGGGAGAAGGAGCGTAAGGGGGAGAGTGTGAGGGGGACAAGGAGCGTAAGGGGGAGAAGGAGCGTAAGGGGGAGAGTGTGAGGGGGACAAGGAGCGTAAGGGGGAGAAGGAGCGTAAAGGGGAGAGTGTGAGGGGGAGAAGGAGCGTGAGGGGGCGAGAGCACAAGGGGGAAAGTGTGAGGGGGAGAAGGAGCATAAGGGGGAGAGTGAGGAGGAGAGTGTGAGGGGGAGAAGGGGAGGGGGAGAAGGAGCGTAAGGGGGAGAGTGTGAAGGGGAAAAGGAGCGTAAGGGGGAGAGTGTGAGGGAGAGAAGGAGCGTAAGGGGGAGAGGGTGAAGGGGAGAAGGAGAGTGAGGGGGAGAAGGAGAGTGAGGGGGAGAAGGAGAGTGAGGCGGAGAAGGAGAGTGAGGGGGAGAAGGAGAGTGAGGGGGAGAAGGAGAGTGAGGGGGAGAAGGAGAGTGAGGGGGAGAAGGAGAGTGAGGGGGAGAAGGAGAGTGAGGGGGAGAAGGAGAGTGAGAGGGAGAAGGACATAAGGGGGAGAGTTTGAGAGGGAGAAGGACCGTAAGGGGGAGAGTGTGAGGGGACAAGGAGCGTAAGGGGGAGAAGGAGCGTAAGGGGGAGAGGGGGAGGGGGACAAGGAGCGTAAGGGGGAGAAGGAGCGTAAGGGGGAGTGTGTGAGGGGGACAAGGAGCGTAAGGGTGAGAATGTGAGGGGGAAAAGGAGCGTAAGGGAGAGAGTTTGAGGGGGGAGAAGGACCATAAGGGGGAGAGCGTGAGGGGGAGAAGGAGCGTAAGGGGGAGAGTGTGAGGGGGAGGAGCGTAAGGGGGAGAGGGGGAGGGGGAGAAGGAGAGTGAGGGGGAGAGTGTGAGGGGGAGAAGGAGAGAAAGGGGGAGAAGGACCGTAAGGGGGAGAGTTTCAGAGGGAGAAGGAGCGTAAGGGGGAGAGTTTGAGGGGGACAAGGAGCGTAAGGGAGAGTGTGTGAGGGGGGAGAAGGAGAGTAAGGGGAGAGTGTGAGGGGGACAAGGAGCGTAAGGGGGAGAAGGAGCGTAAGGGGGGGGGAGTCTGAGGGGGACAAGGAGCGTAAGGGAGAGAGTGTGAGGGGGAGAAGGAGAGTAAGGGGAGAGTGTGAGGGGGACAAGGAGCGTAAGGGGAGAAGGAGCGTAAGGGGGAGAGTGTGAGGGGGACAAGGAGCGTAAGGGGGAGAAGGAGCGTAAAGGGGAGAGTGTGATGGGGAGGAGCGTAAGGGGGAGAATGTAAGGGGTATAGTGTGAGGGGGAGAAGGAACGTAAGGGGGAAAGTGTGAGGGGGAGAAGGAGCATAAGGGGGAGAGTGAGGAGGAGAGTGTGAGGGGGAGAAGGGGAGGGGGAGAAGGAGCGTAAGGGGGAGAGTGTGAAGGGGAAAAGGAGCGTACGGGGGAGAGTGTGAGGGAGAGAAGGAGTGTAAGGGGGAGATTGTGAGTGGGAGAGGGAGTGTAAGGGGGAGATTGTGAGTGGGAGAGGGAGCATAAAAAGGGGGAGTGAGGGATGAGAGAGACAGGGTGACAGACAGGGGGTGAGGGTTGGGTTCCCCAGAAATTCAAAATCAAATTCTGGGGTTCCCTAACCATAAAAAGGTTGAAAACCACGGTGTGTGTGTGTGTTCACACGGCATTCAGTATCCTTGTACAATATGCGTAACATTGGTCATTGTGTGCTATTTTTCAAATATACTTTTGAAACGAATGTAGGGGTGTGCTGTGAGAGTGTCCGGAGGTTCCGCGGCGGCCCGATAGCACAGGGCGCCGCCATGTTGGTAGAGCATTGCGCAATACCCCTGCGCGGCCGGAGGCACGAAGAGAGTTCGCGCATGCGCAGTGTAAAGCGCGCGAACGGCTGGCCAATCACCAGGAGGCTCTGCAGTTAAACTACAATCCCCATGAGCCTCAGCAGAGCCACCTGACACCAGGGAACGAATAGGAGTGCAGGGTTTGCTGGCAGGCAGGAAAGGGAAGCGTGGGGGAGAGACCACGCTAGCAGAGGGCACCGGAGGAGCTAGGGGAGAGGTCGTGTGTGTGTGCAGGGGGTCAGTGACCCACCTGCGTAGGCCAGATTTCCCCTCAGGCCCTGTGCAGACCCTGAGTCACCCTTAGCTTGTGGTGCTGTCAGGGAAAGCCATAGAGAAAGATACATTCATTCCCTTACTGTAGCAACAGATAGGGACACAGTGTTCTTCTGGAGCTGCGGTGTGTGAACAGTGGTTTGGGCTCAAGCTGCTGGACATCCCCAACTCGTGAGAGACTACGCTGGATCGGCGGATCGTTTTTGAAGTCTGTTACGGGCTGCTGGAGTAGCCGGAAGGTATTTAATAAGTGCACCAACACGGTACCTTCAGGCGCTGATCCCGCCTTGGGGGAGCATTCTTTGGGGACACTAGGTTGAGTGACCAAGGGACTGAATTACACATTGGACACGGTGTGGGGTGCACGCGGTGGTGGGAAGCGACATTACTCAATGAGTAGAGTGGCCAGGCCACTGGTGTGTAATTACTGAATATCAGCTATTCATGTACTGTATTATGCGTGTTATTCCTGCTAAGTGGATGCTAAGGTTTTGCGATTACTTATTAGTAAAAGGTTACAACGTTGAGGCTTGTTATCATTATTCTTACCTTGGGGAATCTTACTTATTGGGGATCCTGGGTAAGTGGAGGCGCTGCCAAGACCATATTGTTACCCCAGGCTCCCCATTAGCGGAGGCGCAGATCTCGCTGAGCAAGTGTTACGCCGATGCTCGCCACAAACCGGGACCGGACCGCGGGGCTGAGGTGGGGTTATATAATCACCGACCTGAGTCCACGCAGACTGATCCGGAGTGCGCAGTTCGTAGTCGTACATCGCAGGGTCAGGATTGGAGAAGGCAGCATCGTCGTTATGGAAGCAGGAGTTCGGCAACAGGTAGTCAGGATTTCCCCGCTTCAGCTTAGGAGCGTGAGCGCGGGGGTGGCTTCTGCGCGAGGAGCGGCCTCGGCCCATGACGCCGATCTCAGCAGGAGGAGACAGCAGGCTGGCCGAAGTTCACCGCAGGGCAGCGTCGGGTAGAACCAACGCTTCAGCGCAGAAGTCCAAGGCAGGTCACTGCAAGAGGATCGCAGCAAGCCGCAGGAAAGGAAGGGTAGCCACTGCTAGGAGGGAATGCAGCAGGTACCGGTGCTGGCAACACGCTTCAGCACAGACGTCCCGGGTAGGCCACTGCAGGAGAATAGCAGCAGGCCAGTGCTGGCATCAACGCTTCAGCACAGACGTCCAGGGCAGGCCACTGCAAGGAGATAGCAGCAGGCCGCAGGAAAGGAAGGGTAGCCACTGCTAGGAGGGAATGCAGCAGTACCAGTGCTGGCATCAACGCTTCAGCACAGACGTCCAGGATAGGCCACTACAGGAGAATAGCGGCAGGCCACAGGACAGGAAGGGTAGCTACTGCTAGGAGGGAATGCAGCAGTACCAGTGCTGGCATCAACGCTTCAGCACAGACGTCCAGGATAGGCCACTACAGGAGAATAGCGGCAGGCCACAGGACAGGAAGGGTAGCTACTGCTAGGAGGGAATGCAGCAGTACCAGTGCTGGCATCAACGCTTCAGCACAGACGTCCAGGGTAGGCCACTGCAAGGAGATAGCAGCAGGCCAGTGCTGGCAACAACGCTTCAGCACAGACGTCCAGGACCAGGCCTCTGGATACTCAGGAACTTGGAAGGTAAGAACGCTAGGAGAGAGGCCTGGGGTGGTTTGTGGCAGAGACAGTAACATAGAGGTAGGAATAATTATGCTCGGCGCTGGTTCAGAGCCAACGCCTAGAATATAAAGGGCGGAGATCCAATCACAGGAGGAGGGTGTGTGAGAATTCCTCCAATGAAGTAGCACAGGGCAGAAGCTGCAATGAGAGGCAGCACCTGTGCCATAGATTGCCAGAGGAAGCCTGCAACTGCACAGGTCTGCAAGGCAAAAGTCAAAGCCAGTAGTGGATTCCTTACAGTACCCCCCCCTTCAGGTGAGACCTCCGGACGAACAAGATCCATCACAGATTTGGGGGACATGGAATTGTTCCTAAACCTCCTTAGGCGAGAGGTGGCGTTGAAAGCCCATAGTTTGTTGGGATTCCTTACAGTACCCCCACCACTGGGTGAAAAGCCTGGGTGAACAGGACCATTCATAGGTCTGGGAGACATTGAGTTGTTCCTGAAGTGTCTCCGGCGAGAATTAGGTCCACAATCCAGATGTACATTGGCGAGTGCCATGAAAGACAGCGGTGGTACTGCAGTTCTTGGTACATGGACAATGGGACCTGAGGGCTCCGGAATGGGAACATCGGAAGGACGGTAGCCAGGTGTCCGGTGCATAGTAATAGTCCAAGAGTACGGGACACAGGACACAGATTGTCGGACAAAAATGGCAGAGGGACCTTCAGAGAAGGCAATGTCTTTGGTGAAATCAGCACGGAGGAAGTTGCGAGAGTCTTTAGCTTCCAAGGAATTCCGGGTGGTGGTTAGCAAGGGAATGGGGCGGGAGGGTTCACTACACACTATTGCAGCGGTACTTTTGATACCAAGCAGGGTTGCTATCCCAAGCAATTTGCGAGAGTCTGTAGCAGTGTGTATGCAACTCATGGTACTGGCAGTTGAAGAAGGATCCGCTTCCTTTGGTTTGTGATCTTTAGAGAGAATCAAATCCGAAATTGTGGCCTTGGCGAAGGACATAATAAGCATGTCTATACCCATAGTGGACCCATAGAGAACAGGAACGGACGCTTCAGGTAAAGCGACGAGGTCCAGTAAGGGTGTCTTCGTCTTAGGGAGAGGCCAATTGCCATACAGATTGGGCACTTTGGGCACCGCACAGAGACCTGCGAGTAAAGAGTCTGTTTGAAAGGTGAGAAAACAGATTTTATCCAAAAAACAAGGCAGGCGGTTAAGCGGTGCATCAACCTTAGGGAAAAAAGTCTTGGGGTTAAAGCTGGGTGCCTCCAACACAGAGAAAGAAGACAGAGAACTAGAGCTTGGCTCCGGAGTGGAGGTCCCAGGTACCCAGGTCTCACATGATACTGTGGGAGAAGCAATGCAAATTGTTACTGTTTTAAACATAGGGTCTTTAACATCGGTAGCTCCAGGCACCTTTTTGAGAGGTAACCCTAGTTTTGGGACAGGACAGTCAATAGCAAGTACCCCAAGTATTGTGGAAGACACAGAGAAAAATAAGTCCATTTTAAAGACGGGATCTTCTGAAAAAAGGGAACGTTCCAAATGCGATACCCCTGAGTTCGTGGTAGTAGACATACAGTCAGTAGTGGATACCCCGAATACTGTGGGCGAATCAGCGTGAAACAGTATTATTACAGGAATGGGCATCCCAGACTTAAAGTCATTTTTAATCATCCCGGAGGCTGTGGCATGATCCGTGAGAGAAACTGGGGTAAACTCTCCAACAGACACAAGGGACATCTTGCTTGTTACAGAATTGGGTCCCTGAGAATCCCTAGTGAGGGCATCAGACTCCATGGGAGACTTAGTGACAGGGGTTTTGGAACTGATTAAAGGAATGGCAGGTATCACAGATTTACTAGGAGAAATACCTTGCAAAACAGAAATTTTAGTAAAGGTGATAGGCATCACAGATAGGGCAGACAGAAGTAAGCTAGGCAAGGTTGCTTCTATAACAGAAGATTTGGCAGCGGCAAAGCTTAACTCAGCGGCTGCTGGAGAACTTTTAACTACAGTGAGAAGGGACTGCAGTTTTACAAAGTCAGGGATAAAGGGAGTCTCAAACTTGAAAGCCTGATCATTCAAAAAGAAGGGCCCTAACTTTAATGGTACTGAGGGAGCAACAGCAGATACGCTGATCTCAGAAGGGGTCACTTGGAAAGGAGAATAATATGTACTGTTCGCTTTAAACCCTAGGATTTGGGAAAAGGAGAACTCAGACAGTGCAAGTGGGGCAACCACGACTGTGCTGGCCTCTGAAGTGGGTATTTGGGAAAGAGTGTCTGGGACTTCAGAAACGACAACAGATTCCACGAAAAGGGGTCTATGCTCAGAAGCAGGGGTCTCAGCTCTCTGAGTGGCAGACGGGGTGAGTGAAATACCTAGGAGTAGGGATTCTGCGAACAGGTTTAGAGAAACAAACGGCTCCAGAATACTTTTTACTGGAGCCAGTATTATTGCCGAAAGTTCAGGGGGCATAGCCCCGAGAATTTTAGCCGAGTCAGAGGACAAAAGGGGTTGATCCTCTGAGGCTAAGGAGGTGTCCCTGACTGACGAACTAAAGGGATCTACCAAGGAAGGTTCACAGGGCTGACCTGCAGGGGTTAACATACTGTAGGAAAAACCCCAAGGGTTAAATTACTCTGTACCTGAGAATCAGAGAAATAGAAGCTAGTCTCCGAGAGTGGGGTCATAGGGGGTTCTGCCTCTTGCCCTAGGAACCTATCATTAGACTGCGGAATACTAGGGTTAGCAGTAGGAACCTCACAGAGCAGACTAGCAGGGGTTAATACAGAAAAAACCTCGGAAACAGAGCTTAGAATTTTTGGTTTAGGAAAAGAGGGCAAACAGGATTCATTCTCTGGTGCTAGGGAAGACACACTGACCTGGGTACTGCAGGGATTTACAGTGGGGAACGCATAAGCCTGACTAGCAGGGGTTAAGACCGAAATAACCTCAGGGACAGAACTTAGGGAGGTTAACTCAGGATTAGGGAGCGTGGCAGCTTCTTCCTTAGCGGGCAGCGACAGAGAAATGGTTTGACCATTCTTAGGAGAGAGAGGTAACCCCACAGGTTTAGTAACAGGACTGGTAGCACAGAGAATCTGCCAAGCAGCAGCATAGCTGGCAAGGAGGGGATCCTGTTCTATTATGTGAGTGTCTAGTGTTGAGGAAAATACATGGAGTGTATCTTGAGACTGAGCCAACATGAGGAGGGCGCTCTGTTCTACTAGATGAATGTCCAGTGATGAGGCCAGGGCATAGATTGCCTCTTGGGCGTCGGCCAGTTCCATGGGGTTCACATTATCCCAGGTTAAAGGGGAATCAGGGGAGCGAATACATTCGGCTAGAGACTGTTTTAAGCTCAGGATACAGTAAGCCTTAATAAAGAGATCACAACGGCATTGTCTTTGCAAAGGGGTTAAACCTTCATAGGTAAACATTTCATCCATCAGGGGTATTACTTCACACAAATACTGGCCTTCATAGTGGGACTGATACGCAGGACGGGACATAACTTCAGTTGGAAAATTGCCATCCCCCGCCACGGCGCGGTCCGGTTTTAACGGGCCGAGCATACTGTTACGCCGATGCTCGCCACAAACCGGGACCGGACCGCGGGGCTGAGGTGGGGTTATATAATCACCGACCTGAGTCCACGCAGACTGATCCGGAGTGCGCAGTTCGTAGTCGTACATCGCAGGGTCAGGATTGGAGAAGGCAGCATCGTCGTTATGGAAGCAGGAGTTCGGCAACAGGTAGTCAGGATTTCCCCGCTTCAGCTTAGGAGCGTGAGCGCGGGGGTGGCTTCTGCGCGAGGAGCGGCCTCGGCCCATGACGCCGATCTCAGCAGGAGGAGACAGCAGGCTGGCCGAAGTTCACCGCAGGGCAGCGTCGGGTAGAACCAACGCTTCAGCGCAGAAGTCCAAGGCAGGTCACTGCAAGAGGATCGCAGCAAGCCGCAGGAAAGGAAGGGTAGCCACTGCTAGGAGGGAATGCAGCAGGTACCGGTGCTGGCAACACGCTTCAGCACAGACGTCCCGGGTAGGCCACTGCAGGAGAATAGCAGCAGGCCAGTGCTGGCATCAACGCTTCAGCACAGACGTCCAGGGCAGGCCACTGCAAGGAGATAGCAGCAGGCCGCAGGAAAGGAAGGGTAGCCACTGCTAGGAGGGAATGCAGCAGTACCAGTGCTGGCATCAACGCTTCAGCACAGACGTCCAGGATAGGCCACTACAGGAGAATAGCGGCAGGCCACAGGACAGGAAGGGTAGCTACTGCTAGGAGGGAATGCAGCAGTACCAGTGCTGGCATCAACGCTTCAGCACAGACGTCCAGGATAGGCCACTACAGGAGAATAGCGGCAGGCCACAGGACAGGAAGGGTAGCTACTGCTAGGAGGGAATGCAGCAGTACCAGTGCTGGCATCAACGCTTCAGCACAGACGTCCAGGGTAGGCCACTGCAAGGAGATAGCAGCAGGCCAGTGCTGGCAACAACGCTTCAGCACAGACGTCCAGGACCAGGCCTCTGGATACTCAGGAACTTGGAAGGTAAGAACGCTAGGAGAGAGGCCTGGGGTGGTTTGTGGCAGAGACAGTAACATAGAGGTAGGAATAATTATGCTCGGCGCTGGTTCAGAGCCAACGCCTAGAATATAAAGGGCGGAGATCCAATCACAGGAGGAGGGAGTGTGAGAATTCCTCCAATGAAGTAGCACAGGGCAGAAGCTGCAATGAGAGGCAGCACCTGTGCCATAGATTGCCAGAGGAAGCCTGCAACTGCACAGGTCTGCAAGGCAAAAGTCAAAGCCAGTAGTGGATTCCTTACAGCAAGCAGGTACATACAGCACTAGTAGTCGTTCTATATCAGCAGGAAAGAGGGCTACACTGATATATATATATATATATATATGTTAAGTTATGGTGAATAAAAAAAGGTGACAAAAACCCTCCACAGAAAAGCAAATAGCAAATGGATATATTACTGTATGCTCATTTGCATGTCTTAGACAGGTCTGCAACCCCGCCTTTCACCATTATCACCCAGTACTTCCACTGCAGCAAGGGATTCTGGGAAATGATATGCAAATGAGCACACAGTGCCACTTTTTGCTTCAAAACCACTTTAAACATGGTTCCCTATAGGCTTAAGCTTGCAGCATGGTCACAGCCAGGGTTAAGATGCATAGCCAGCAAAGTGGGTTTATTTACACACACAAAAGGAATATGAAAAGTGACAGATCTAGTATAACAAGTGATAGACATACGCAGGGTTAATAAGAAAAGAGACAGTCGGATACACACAGAGAAGTGATCATATAGATAACCTGTATCGGTGACAGACTTCAGGAGAAGTTACAATAAAAGCCAGACACACTCCGGGTAACAACGTTTTATTTAAACACCTGGAATCTTGACCCTCCACCTGCAGTTTGGGAAAGGCAGAGGTTTTGGGATCTGTGTGTGTGGGGTTTGCTGTGTCTGGGGAGACTCCTAAATGTTCTTTTGTGTGACCCCTAAATGTTCTCTCTGTGTCTGGGAAGACCCCTAAATGTTCCCCTGTGTCGCTCGCTTCAAAATAACCCAGAAAAGTAGCCTTGAGCACTCGGTGACAGGGCGCTATGCCCAGAGGGACTAGGCTCCCCCTACCTGTGAGTGTGGACTGCGTCCCCCCTGGCCTCTCTCCCCCTCTGGCAGCAGGGCTGACGTGGCAGGGGGAAGGGCTAGGGAGGTTAGAAATAGACAGAGGCAGGGGCACGGGGTCAGTCTGCACCCGGGCATGAGATTCCCGCCCACCCTGCCCTTTAATGTGAATACTGTTAAATATGTTGGTTGTACATGTTTAAAATAAAAAAAGGAATAAATAAATAACTAGAATTTATACTGAGTTTGTGTTAGTAACTCCCTTAACTTCTCCAACAGCTGCTGAGTTCCCCTTTGGCGCTTAACGTGTTAGAAACAAGTGTCACTATTTCTCTGCATTATTTTGCAGGTCATTGGAAGAGTTGCACAGTGACAGCAATTTGTACACTCACCATCTTCCCCCGAGCCGGCTCCTGGCTGAATACCGCCGGCTCCTCCTTTTCAGCCATTGTTTGCTCCTCCTGGCTGAATACCGCCGGCTCCTCCTTTTCAGCCATTGTTTGCTCCTCCTGGCTGAATTCCGGCTGCGGTCTTATCCCCTCTCTGCCTCCGATCTGTATGAAGGACAATGCTTTTAGAGATCAGGACAGTGATACACAGCACACACTGGACAGCAAGAGAATTTTTTTGCAGGGTGCAACGGACTAAGGAGAACCCAATTCCTCCAATATAAGTATATAAGCAACACAATAGCCCAGCACACACTGTCTATAGATAATAGAACAAAGGAAAAGGATAATGCCAAAAGAAATGAAATGACATTTAATGTATAACACAAACCACCATAAGCAGAACCACATACCCTACATCAAATAACGATAACACGCAATAATAAAAACATATAACAGCAAAACCAGAAGGAGTGGTGGAGGGGGAGGGGGCGGAGAATAGGGTACGTGAGCACAAATACAATATAGGGTCAAGACATATAAATTTATCCTGCTCTGTTTGATTTTGCCATTTTCACTTACCATATTGGTTATTCATTTGCACTTTATTGTACTATTTGTGTGGGGTTGTTTAGTCTCCTATTGGGTGACGTTATTATTGTTGGTCTGGGGGCAGGGAAGTCCCATTGGAGAGAGGGGAAACGGGCCTGACGAAGGGGTGTTTCCCCGAAATGTTGCCCCCCTGATGTTTCCTCTAATTTTTTTGTACCCACCTATGTGTTGTCTTGACCCTATATTGTATTTGTGCTCACGTACCCTATTCTCCGCCCCCTCCCCCTCCCCCACTCCTTCTGGTTTTGCTGTTATATGTTTTTATTATTGCGTGTTATCGTTATTTGATGTAGGGTATGTGGTTCTGCTTATGGTGGTTTGTGTTATACATTAAATGTCATTTCATTTCTTTTGGCATTATCCCTTTCCTTTGTTCTATTATCTATAGACAGTGTGTGCTGGGCTATTGTGTTGCTTTTAGAGATATTCTGGGCCCTTCCAACTCCTCCATCGGACCCTTCCTCTCCCTGACCTTGCAGCGCACAGTATTACCTGCTATCATGCCATGGTACAGTAACTAATTCTGAACATACATGTGTCCTTTCTACATGTTACTCACCTTGTATGACCAGGGCTACATGCAGCTTTCCTGAGGCCCAGGACTAGAGTTTCCACTGGGGCCCCCCACCCACGTGTTGGCGACCTTGCGAGCACCCTCTCCCCCCATTTTCTTACACTGCCTCCTTCTCACACACCACCTTGCTCTTTCACCCCCTCTTACACTCCCACCTCTGTCTCTCACTCTCCCCCTCCATCTTACACCCCTCTGTCTCAAACTCCCCCCCTGATCCCACACTACATAACCCCCATCCCAGTACACACACACACAATAAGCCACCTCCCCAAATACACACACAAACACAGTAAGCGCCCCATCCCAAATACACACACACAATAAGTGCCCCTTCCCAAAACACAAACAAGCACAGTAAGCGCCCCTTCCCAAATACACACACAATAAGCCCCCCTCCCCAAATAAACAATGACACAAATAAATTAGCTTATAATTCAAAATTTGTAGAGCGTGGGATCCCTTTTTTCCTGACCCCTCCCCAAATACACACACACACAGTAAGCCCTCGTTCCCAAATACACACACACAATAAGCCCCCCTTCCCAAATACACACACATACACAATAAGTGCCCCTTCCCAAATACACACACATACACAATAAGTGCCCCTTCCCAAATACACACACATACACAATAAGCCCCCCTTCCCAAATACACACACAGTAAGCGCCCCTTCCCAAATAGACACACACAATAAGTCCCACTTCCCAAATACACACACACACACAGTAAGAGCCCCTTCCCAAATACACACACACACACAATAAAGACCCCTCCCGAAATACACACACTAAGCCCGCTCCCTAAAGGTTGTCCTTTAATCAGATCTTACCCGAGGTGTCTCTCTCTCCCTGGGGAAAGTGCGCCTTTACGCTGGGAGGCTCCTTCCGCTCTGAAATGTCCAAGTTTCCGCTCTCCAAGTAGCTCACGTTGGGAGAAAACTCCTTGCAGACGCAGTCAGCAGCTGTGCAGGTTATTGCAGTCAGCAGCAAGTGATAACAGCACAAGCCCAGTGACACAGGGCTCAGGTACAGGGCGGTTGGGCTGTAACCACGGAAATCAGGTAGCACATAAACATGGCATTTTTTGAGCTGTAGAATGATGATGTGCGTCACATTCTGGGCTCAGCCCCTGAGCTCTCTCAGCTGCTACCAGCGTGTGATAATAGGAGAGATCCCTATACTGGGATGTGAGAAGAAACATGGTGGCCATTTACTGTAATACTGTGTCCCATAACCTGCTGTATATGAAGTGTCATTTACACTCATTAGTAAAGACGCTAAACATTGAAAAATAGCTTCTGGCAGCTTGGCTCATTTTCTCTACAAATGTTCAATGAGAAAGTTGAATTAAACATCTTGTGATTTTTCAAACGGGCTAAAGTGTTAAAATAAACCCTCTGGGGGGTAAGAGCTTTACCCAAGGCCGTGATCATACCAAAAGCTGCGGCCGCGCGCTCCCTCAGGGCGATGCGCCCGCCCCAAATCTGCACTGCAGGCAGGCGGCATCGAGAGGTGACAGGGAGGCGCAGCCATGACATCACACGAGCGCTTCGCCCTCATTGGCTGAACCGCTCAGTGACGCGTCGCCCGGCAAGATCAAATTCTGAGGTCTGTTCTAAATTGGAGGGCGTGATGGTGCGGGCGGTTACTGCGCGCTCATTGTAATGCTGTAGTGTGTAAGGCCTCGTTCAGGGTGCAGGCTTCGGAGGGAGGGCGTGCTGCCGTGCGAGCTGCCGTGGGACACAAAGTATTCAAATTGAATACTGGTTGTCAGGGTAGCAGCTGCCCTGTCTCCGAAGCCCGGAGTTGACGCTGAATACAGTTTCAATAAACGAAAAAATCGTTTTTTGAAGCTGCAGCAGCGTCACTGGGACCTCGGCAGCCAACGAAATCATTCTTGAGAATGATTTCATGACTGCAACTGGGATCCCTAAGCTGCCGTCTGTAGCGCCCTCGCCGCCTCCTCAACTCCTGAAAAAGTCTGCTGGGGATGAACACACATCGCCCAGCAGACTGCCGCCCTCCCGAACGCCCTCCCTCCAACTCCTGCCTCTGGCACCCTGAACGAGGCCTTATGGGGGCGCGCGGTCCGACGCTTTAGGCATTCAGCAGAGGACGGCAACTTGTGGCCCCCGAGCCGCACGCGGCTCTTTCCGCCCCTACTCGCGTCTCTCTGCAGGTTGCCGACCCACAGCTGCTGCCTCTCCCCCTCACTATCCTGCCGGCAAACCTAATATGATCCACAGAGGGGGCCTGCTGGGAGGTGTTCGTGCCGGTGCCTGACTGGTAGAAGGGAGGTTCCCCTGACAGGCACCTCTGTGGGCACCTTTCAGCAGGAAGCTCGGCAGGCCCCCTCCACAGGCCTCTAACAGGCTCCCTCCCTCCTCCAGGGCAGCAGCTCACTCAGATCCTCTCTCCCCTATCACTGTCCCCCCTCTCTCTCATCCCCTATCCCTGTCCCCTCTCTCTCTCATCCACTATCCCTGTCCCCTCTCTCTCTCATCCACTATCCCTGTCCCCTCTCTCTCATCCACTATCCCTGTCCCCTTTCTCTCTCATCCACTATCCCTGTCCCCTCTCTCGCTCATCCACTATCCCTGTCCCCTCTCTCTCTCATCCACTAACCCTGTCCCCTCTCTCTGTCTCATCCCCTATCCCTGTCCCCCCTCTCTCTCATCCACTATCCCTGTCCCCCCTCTCTCTCATCCACTATCCCTGTCCCCTCTCTCTCTCATCCACTATCTCTGTCCCCTTTCTCTCTCTCACTCATCCCCTATCCCTGTCCCCCCTTTCTCATCCAATATCCCTACCCCCCCTCTATCTCTCATCCACTATTTCTGTTCCCCCTCTCTCTCTCATCCACTATCCCTGTCCCCCCTTTCTCATCCAATATCCATGTCCCCTCTCTATCTCTGATCCACTATTTCTGTTCCCCCTCTCTCTCTCATCCACTATCCCTGTTCCCGTCTCATCCAATATCCCTGTCCCCCCTCTCTCTCTCACATCCACTATCCCTGTTCCCCCTCTCCCTCTCATCCACTATCCCTGTTCCCCCTCTCTTTCTCATCCACTATCCCTGTTCCCCCTCTCTCCCTCTCATCCAATATCCCTGTCCTCCCTCTCTCCCACTATCCTTGCCTCTCTCTCTCATCCAATATCCCTGTCCCCTCTCTCCCAATATCCCTGTCCCCTCTCATCCACTATCCCTGTCCCCCCTCTCTCCCACTGCCCCCTCTCTCTCTCATCCAATATTGTGAGGATTCTGGAGTCACGCCGCTCACGGCGTGCTCCTCACTTACCTGCAGCTCCGTCTGGGTCTCCCGCGGCGCACGTGGACTCCGGAGGCAAGCCGCCGACAGCTGTTCCTCCTATGCGCGCGCGCGCACGTCTTCCTCTCTCTTCTGCTCTCGGAGCAGGGCGTGGGTCCGCGCACGCAGCCGATGGCACTGATTCACGGAGGCGCGGCCACACGGAGGCGCTCCTGCCTCTTAAAGGCACAACACCTCTTTTGATGGCCATTACCAAATACAGTCAGGCTGCTGGGCTTTATGGCTCCTCCCCTGGGACTCCTTCTGGACCTATACCTGCTGTAACCTGGCCTTTCCACACACCTCCACCTTGCTGCGCTGCTATTGGATCCTCTCTCTTATATATACCTTGCAGAGTCACTGACTCGTTGGCTGAGCATAGAACCAGTTGTTCTCACATCTCTCTGCCTCCTTATTCTATTTCGCAGACTTCCTCGTGAACTGAACCGGCTTCCGCTACGTCTTCCTGTACCTCTGGCATCCCGAACTCGGCATATGGCTACACGACTCTCCGCACCTCTGGCATCCCGATCCTGGCTTACGGTAAACGACAACGTCCCTCTCTCTAACCCCGGACTTGGCTAACGGTCTCTCTACCTACCGTACCTCTCCTACCCCGATCCGGAATCCCAGACCACTCTTCAATCAAGACGTGCCCTCGTGGCTGTGGGTGGCGTTATTTCCTATCCCACCTCAGCACCGCGGTCCCGTCTCGTTTGTGGTGAGCACATCCTTACATTATGCTCAGCCCAACAAACATGGATCCCGCTGAGGTGGAGCGCACTTTAAACGCCCATACTGCTCTGTTTTCCAGACTAGAGACTTATTTAGACCAAGAAGATAAACGGACGGAGAAGTTGCAGCAAAGCGTCCATGCCCTTACTCTTCAGGTTCGAGCCCTCACTCAGCAACCTTCACCCATGGCAGCTCCTGTACCGGCTAGTCCTGCTCCAACACCTCCGTCTGCCCCGGAACCACGAATTCCACCTCCCAGACACTATGCGGGGGATCCCCAAGGATGCCGGGGTTTCATTAACCAATGTCTCGTCCAATTTCGGCTCTCTCCCTCTCGCTTTGTGTCTTCTGTCTCCAGGGTTGGCTACATCTACTCCCTTCTCACTGACCAGGCACTGGCGTGGGCCTCCCCCATTTGGGAACAACAGGGTGCTATCACACAGGACATCGATCTCTTCGTCGAGGAATTCCGAAGAGTCTTCGATACTCCCGCACGGAGGTTAACGGCAGCTTCTGCTCTTCACCACATAACCCAGGGAGATCGTTCGGTTGCCGTGTATGCAGTGGAGTTCCGCACTCTTGCTGCTGAGACAGGTTGGAATAATGAGGCCCTATCTTCTGCATTCTGGCAAGGTCTGTCTGAAACCCTAAAGGATGAGCTTGCCGCGCGAGATCGTCCCACTAAGCTGGAGGAGTTGATCGCTCTGTCCATTCGTGTGGATCAGCGTCTGCTGGAGCGGAGATACGAGCGTTCTCATAACCGTCAACGGGTTTCAAGAACTCTTGCTCCCTCCTTCGTGGCTCTGTTACCTCCTTCCGGGGACATTCCAGAACCCATGCAGTTGGGAGGCAACAGGCTGTCTCCTGCTGAGAAACAGCGTCGGCGCAAGGCCGGTCTTTGCATGTACTGTGGCAATTCCGGTCACGCTGTACCCCAGTGTCCTCACAAACCGGGAAACGCCAGCTCCCAATGAGATCCCGGAGAGTTTCGTTGGGAATATTGACACTTTCTCCCATCGTCCAGAGCATTCTTCCCACCAGGATAATCTTGCCCATTACACTTTCTGGAGAGGGGTTTCACACTCAGGCACGAGCGTTCATTGACTCCGGTTCTGCAGGTAATTTCATTGATGAGACTTTTGCTAGACTGAATAATATCCTTTTGATCAACAGGAGGACGCCGGTAGGATTGGAGGCCATTGACGGTCGACCGCTTAAACCAGCATTTATCACGCTACAGACGGTGCCTCTTCTACTGCAGTTCGTCAACGTCCATACGGAGATCATTACCCTCGATGTAATCCACACTCCTTCTGCTGAGCTGATTTTGGGTCTTCCTTGGCTTCAACTTCATAATCCTCGCATCGACTGGACGGATCAGGAACCCATCCAGTGGGCTCCTTCTTGTGCCAAGACATGTACCCAGATTTTCCAGAGGATTGGTGGATTGTCTACCCTATCTGAGAAGATTAACTCCTTACCCTCTGTGTACTGGGAATTCCGTGATGTATTCGACAAGGCACGTTCCGAGGTTCTACCTCCGCACCGTTCTTTTGATTGTCCTATTGACCTACTTCCGGGCGCACCGCTTCCCAGGGCAAGATCCTATCCTCTCTCTCTCCCAGAGACAAGGGCCATGAACACTTACATTGCTGAGAACTTAGAGAGGGGTTTCATCAGAAAATCGTCTTCCCCGGTCGGAGCAGGCTTCTTCTTTGTCAAGAAAAAGGACGGTTCTCTCCGCCCATGCATAAACTACCGGGGTTTGAATAATATCACTCGTAAAAATCGCTACCCTCTGCCTTTGATTCCAGAACTCTTCGACCGTCTCCAGGGAGCAACTATCTTTTCTAAGCTGGATCTAAGAGGTGCCTACAATTTAGTAAGGATACGAGAGGGGGACGAGTGGAAGACTGCTTTTAACACCCATGATGGCCACTACGAATATCTGGTTATGCCGTTCGGTTTGTGCAACGCACCAGCAGTTTTCCAGGATTTTGTCAACGAGATTTTTCGGGACATTCTGAACTCATTTCTTATTGTTTACTTGGATGACATCCTCATTTTTTCTAAATCCACTCAAGAACACATCAAACATGTTCAACAAGTACTGTTACGTCTTCGGGAGAACCATCTTTTTGCGAAGCTGGAGAAATGTCAGTTCCACCTCAAATCAGTGGCATTTTTGGGTTACGTCATCTCGGACTCCGGTTTCAATATGGATCCAGAAAAACTTAAGGCTATTCTGGACTGGCCTCGTCCGACTACTCTTAGAGCCGTGCAACGCTTTTTAGGTTTTGCAAACTATTATCGACGTTTCATCCGCAATTTTTCGTCCACCGTATCTCCCATAACTGCCCTCACCAAGAAGGGTGCAGATCCTTCATCTTGGTCGGAGACCGCCATTAGGGCGTTTGATCTGCTAAAGAGGGCTTTTGTGTCTGCTCCCATCCTCACCCACCCAGATCCTAAGCTCCCATTTACCTTGGAGGTGGATGCATCGGACATTGGGGCTGGGGCTGTGCTGTCCCAGAGAACATCTCCCTTAGCCAGACTGCACCCATGTGCGTTTTTCTCGAAGAGATTTTCGTCCGCTGAACGGAATTATGATGTCGGGAATAGAGAGCTTTTGGCGATCAAGTTGGCTTTAGAGGAGTGGAGACATTTCTTAGAGGGTACTGAGACACCCATTACCATTCTGACGGATCATAAGAATCTCCTCTACCTAGAAGGGGCACGGCGTTTGAACGCTCGACAAGCCCGCTGGGCTTTGTTTTTTTCATGATTTAATTTTCTCATCTCCTTCATTCCTGGCTCCAAGAATCTAAAGGCGGACGCCCTATCGCGACAGTTCCTGGCGGAGTACAGGTCTGAAGAGCAACTTGAGTCTATTATTCCTTCTAGTTGTATCCTGTCCGCTAATTCGTTTGATATCATGGGCAAGATTCAATCCGAACAGTCACGGACTCATGAGGGACTCAAGGTTCCGGAGGGAAGACTACACGGCACCTCAACACCGCAAGAAGGTTCTCGAGTGGTGTCATTCCTCTAAATCAGCAGGACACCCAGGGATACGGAAGACCAACGACCTGGTTCAACGTACCTTCTGGTGGCCAGAGAGGGCTAAAGATGTGGAGGAGTTTGTCAAAGCGTGTAGTATTTGCGCTCGCAACAAGGTACCTTGGGTCAGACCTGCTGGGCTTCTGCTACCTTTACCCATTCCAGACCGTCCCTGGAACCATATTTCTATGGACTTCATTGTAGAGCTTCCAGAATCCAAAGGAAAAAATACGATTCTGGTGGTCATCGATCGTTTTTCCAAACAGTCGCACCTTGTTCCTTTGAGGGGTTTACCGAATTCCCCCAGGCTGGCTGATGTCTTCATTCAGGAGATTTTTCGTCTTCACGGAGTACCTTCTACCATTGTCTCGGATTGTGGGTCTCAATTCGTGTCGAGGTTTTGGCGTGCCTTTTCCCAGAAGTTGGGGATTTCGCTTCAGTTCTCTTCTGGGTACCATCCACAGACCAATGGGCAGACGGAGAGGGCCAACCAAAACCTGGAACAATATCTTCAATGTTTTATAACTGATACACAGGAGGACTGGGTGGATCTGCTTCCATGGGCCGAGTTTGCTTTGAACTCTCTTCGCAATGATTCTACCCAAGAATCTCCATTCTTTATAAATTTTGGATTTCATCCGTCTCGGTCACCTTTCTCTTCTCTCTCCTCAGGGGTGCCAGCAGTGGACAAGCACGTCTCTCGCCTGAAGGTCTTATGGTCCAAGATTCAGGAGAACTTAAGGGTGGCTACAGGGAGACAGAAACTCCAGGCTGATCGACTTCGACGCCAAGTGCCGGAGTTCGCCCCAGGAGACAGGGTATGGCTCTCGTCCAGGAATATCCGTTTGAAGGTTCCTACCATGAAGCTCGCTCCCAAGTTCCTCGGTCCCTTTACCATAGTTAGGAGGATTAATCCTGTGGCTTACGAGCTACGTCTTCCACCTTCTATGAAGATACCTTCGGTCTTCCATGTGTCCTTACTTAAACCAGTGTTTCGGAGTCCTCGCTTTTCCAAAAATACTTCTTCTCCACGTCCGATTATGATTCAAGGTCAACAGGAATACGAGGTGCAGTTTGTCCTGGATTCTAGAATTTCCAGAGGAGGAGTACAGTACTTGGTTCACTGGAGGGGGTTCGGACCAGAGGAACGTTCATGGATTCCTCACCAGGATCTTCACGCACCTCGTCTTCTACAGGCTTTTCATCGCAAGAATCCCTCCAAGCCTTATCATGGTCGCCCGGAGGTCGCCCCTGAAGGGGGGGGGTACTGTGAGGATTCTGGAGTCACGCCGCTCACGGCGTGCTCCTCACTTACCTGCAGCTCCGTCTGGGTCTCCCGCGGCGCACGTGGACTCCGGAGGCAAGCCGCCGACAGCTGTTCCTCCTATGCGCGCGCGCGCACGTCTTCCTCTCTCTTCTGCTCTCGGAGCAGGGCGTGGGTCCGCGCACGCAGCCGATGGCACTGATTCACGGAGGCGCGGCCACACGGAGGCGCTCCCGCCTCTTAAAGGCACAACACCTCTTTTGATGGCCATTACCAAATACAGTCAGGCTGCTGGGCTTTATGGCTCCTCCCCATGGACTCCTTCTGGACCTATACCTGCTGTAACCTGGCCTTTCCACACACCTCCACCTTGCTGCGCTGCTATTGGATCCTCTCTCTTATATATACCTTGCAGAGTCACTGACTCGTTGGCTGAGCATAGAACCAGTTGTTCTCACCTCTCTCTGCCTCCTTATTCTATTTCGCAGACTTCCTCGTGAACTGAACCGGCTTCCGCTACGTCTTCCTGTACCTCTGGCATCCTGAACTCGGCATACGGCTACACGACTCTCCGCACCTCTGGCATCCCGATCCTGGCTTACGGTAAACGACAACGTCCCTCTCTCTAACCCCGGACTTGGCTAACGGCCTCTCTACCTACCGTACCTCTCCTACCCCGATCCGGAATCCCAGACCACTCTTCAATCAAGACGTGCCCTCGTGGCTGTGGGTGGCGTTATTTCCTATCCCACCTCAGCACCGCGGTCCAGTCTCGTTTGTGGTGAGCACATCCTTACAAATATCCCTTCTCTCTCTCATCCACTATCCCTGCCTCCCCCCTCTCGTTCTCCCCTCTCTCCCCTGCTCCCCCTTCTCCTCACCTTCCTCCCCTCCCTCTTCTCTCCTTCCTCTCCCTCTGTCTCTCCCAATATCTCGTTTTCCCACCCCTAAGGAACACACACAGTGCGCTGTGCAGTGTGGGGTTTAATGGGGGGAGGAGGGTGGGGGGGTGAGATGTGGGGATTACAAAGGTAAATTGGGGGGGATTAATCGGGGGGGGGGGAGGCTGCTCCTTAAATTTGTCCTGGGCCCCATGATTTCTATTGGCGGATATATTCCAATAAAGAATTTCACTTGTGAGCACATTCACATGTCTTAGACAGGTCTGCAACCCTAATTCTTTATGGGACTCTTATCTCCGTTGGAACCTCACAGGTTTATATATTCTACTCTAATTACGGGTTGCCAAGCAACCAACTGGCTATAAATATCAGGAGCCTTGTCCATTCAGTATCAGCCCTTTGAGAATGTCGCCCTCTGGTGACGAAACGCACCAGGGATTCCAATTGCGCAATTACGTCATTGCAACGCTACGCACACGCACGAGGCAGCATTGAAGCGCGAGATCTACATTGCGGCCATTCAAGTGGGAGAGGCGAACTACGGGACCATATGGACTGAATCTTTGTCGGTGAATTACACCACTGGCCTCCTGTGAACATCATCATCTCCACGCAGCCCTGAGGGAGCTAAGACTTGTGGACGTTTGCAGTGCAGAGACTGGATGGTGGTGATTTATTCACACATTGTTTTATTTGAATTTTACTCTTGTGAGTGTAATTCTCCCCACCCCTTCCCATCCCTTTTAACATTAAATCAACAATATTACGCTATGGGGCGTGCGCTCTCTCTTCTTTCTCTTTTATATACATATATATATATATATAAACACAGAAGAAAAAGAAACCTCTAAAGTAGCACTCAGACAATAATCTGCAAAAATATAAAGGGTACTTTAATTAAATCCAAAAGATAACAGAAATACAAACAACTGACTGATGAGACTGCCTGTCTAAAAAATAAATTGGTGGACACAAAAAAAATGATCAAAAACACAGTGTAATAAACCCAAAAAAAATAAAAGTAAAAAAATCGATGCCCTAAGAGAAACCTTCCTCACTGAGGGAAAGAGTAGTTTCCCGCAGTGCAGCAGTACAGACCGGCCGGTCACAAAAGATGTTAATGACTAATAGACATCATAAATCAAAAAAATGCAAAACTGAGAGAATATACACAGAAAAATATATATACATGTGCTGTACTGATAGCAGTGAGAGTGTCAGATACACAGGGGTAAGCCTAATACAATTGTATAATGCTATAACAGGGAATATATGAAAAATAGTTCATTTAGTGACCCAAATACACAAATATAAACAGATGGGAAAAACAAAGGGAGAGATGAATAAACAGAAATACTCAGCTCCTTGAGAATGAAACACTGCAATCATCAATCAGCACAGCACAGTCCACAAATAAAGTCCAAGATATTGGACAGTGTTGATAGTCCCAAATAAGACAGAAGGCAGGCAGGGTCAGCAACAGCAAAAATTAAAATTAGCCCACTAACGCGTTTCGCCCACAAAGGCTTCCCTGTTATAGCATTATACAATTGTATTAGGCTTACCCCTGTGTATCTGACACTCTCACTGCTATCAGTACAGCACATGTATATATATTTTTCTGTGTATATTCTCTCAGTTTTGCATTTTTTTGATTTATGATGTCTATTAGTCATTAACATCTTTTGTGACCGGCCGGTCTGTACTGCTGCACTGCGGGAAACTACTCTTTCCCTCAGTGAGGAAGGTTTCTCTTAGGGCATCGATTTTTTTAGTTTTATTTTTTTTTGGGTTTATTACACTGTGTTTTTGATCATTTTTTTTGTGTCCACCAATTTATTTTTTAGACAGGCAGTCTCATCAGTCAGTTGTTTGTATTTCTGTTATCTTTTGGATTTAATTAAAGTACCCTTTATATTTTTGCAGATTATTGTCTGAGTGCTACTTTAGAGGTTTCTTTTTCTTCTGTGTTTATATATCTATACTTTTCCTCTAGCACCGCCTACAACTTATACTTTATTTCTGTTACAACTATATCAGTTATATTTTTCTGATTTAGGTAGGTTTTTTTGACATTGCATTTAAATTTTTTTTGGAAGTGATGCGGTATTCACCTGTGTGTTAATAATATATATATATATATATATATATAGATATATATATATATATACAGTGTTCGACAAATCACCCAAAAATCTACTCGCCCAAGCAAAAAATCTACTCGCCACCTAGTCCCGCCCCCAACCCCGCCCCCAGTCCCGCCCCCAACCCCGCCCCCAACCCCGCTTTAAAATAAAACATATGAATAAAATCCATTTAAATGACAAATATATTTATTGTATTACATTATACTACAATTAGCCCTTGTTACGTGTGTGTGTGTGTGTCTGTGTAAATGTCGATCTAGAAATAAAAGCCAGGTGTGAATGACTAGTTTCCTGAACCCCTTAATCAGTGTCTGGATGCCCCCGCTTCACAATATCTAAAGCAGAAATCCCGTCTGGGATCTTACCGGATCCGTAGTCCCTCAATGTCCAGGTACCCTCATTCCCGCAATGTTATACATTGGAGGGGAGGTTCGTGTAGAACGGCCTCCTATGGCGCTGAGGATGAAGAATGGAATAAAGTCTTGTACAGTGGTTTCTTATGTGGAATACCTCAGAGAAGGGAACAAGAAATAGACAGAAAACACCACAATAGTGTATTACCCTTGAGACAACAATGGCCGTGGTGGACACGATACAAAGAGCATTTATTGGTTAAAACAATTGTAACCTCAATTGATATAAAACATGTAATGAATTAATAAACAGTAGACTATTCTCCTGTTGAACAAGAAGATTGTTCTCCTGCTGAATAAGAAAAGGCTCCCAAGCGCTTGTGCTTAAGGGAGCTACGTTGCTCCGCCGTGTGGTAAAACTGAAATCCTACTCACCGTCCATGCGAAGGTTTTTGGCCATCCAGGGACACCGTAGCTGTGCACATCAGACGGTGACGTCAGCAGGAGGAGACGTTTGGAAAATACTCTGTTGGCAGCAAAACCACGAGGACTGCAGGAGATCTCCCCGCACTAAAGGACGTTCTGCACCCCACGGCGAGCGGCTATCCCTGGCAAAGACCCCGAACCACTGCACATGTCCTACTCATGGACGGTGAGTAGGATTTCAGTTTTACCACACGGCGGAGCAACGTAGCTTCCTTAAGCACAAGCGCTTGGGAGCCTTTTCTTATTCAGCAGGAGAACAATCTTCTTGTTCAACAGGAGAATAGTCTACTGTTTATTAATTCATTACATGTTTTATATCAATTGAGGTTACAATTGTTTTAACCAATAAATGCTCTTTGTATCTTGAAGGTAGAAAAAACAGGATATTCAGCGCTCGTGCTGTATGATGGTGTGGATGATCCCTTTGCAGCATGTACATAAAGCGTCTCCCCAGAAACTCTCAAATCTAGGTGAACCCCCCTTAAAAAGGGGGGAGGGCACCCTGAAATACAAGATAATAAAAAATGCACAAATGCGCACCAGGGATTAGTGGAAGGTAATTTATTAAAAATACACACAAACTCTGAGGGGATCCAACCCCACCTCAGAACAGCTGTGCAGCTGGACAGCTAAGTACTACCCAGGAGAACATCTGATGGTGACTAAACCCTAAGCTGCACAGTATACAAATACAGTAAAATTTATATAAAAACACATGAAAGAAAAAAACAAACATGAAAACAACCTATCAACAGATTTGTATAGAAACCGCCATAAGGTTGGGCACTAGCAAGGGGAAACGGACACTCACACTGAGACAGTCAGCAGA